>NC_041350.1:27468985-27768985 GCF_004354835.1 Perca flavescens
GAATTATTTGCTTGTTCCACTTGAGCCAAGACTGGTCGTGAACATTACAGAACGGCTGTTGCTTTTAAAATATGAATCCACTTGTAAGTGCGATTAAAAATTGGGAACGTGGGCAGCATAATGGTGTGCGAATATGTAACGGCATGTGTATTTGCCAAAGAGAGTAAGTGTGCAGGAATTTGTCTCGCTGCTTTAAAGCCACAGGGATGAACTCCTGCACATTTCTCGTATTTCAGCGGGGGAGCTGGGGTGATTGGGAGATGGGGGTTACATATTGCGTTGTAGGACTTTCAGGTAGCGGATGTCTGGCGTGAGGGGCGGCCCATGGACGAGGCGCTGTAGGTGCGGGAGCGCTGCCTCACGGCCAGTCGCCAAGGCAGCTCCAGCTCCTGGAAGAGGGGGGTCCCTGTGATCTCAATGGCCTCGGGACGCTCGCTGGGGCTCCACGACAGCATGCTGCGCACCATACTCAGCTACACACAGAGAGAAAACACAGTGTTGTCAGGCCTTTTAACAACACTGACATGCTACAGTAATGCGACGGCTAATAATATCATCCATCAGTGCAAACTGATTAGCTTTAGTTGAAGCTCATGTAACTAGGGCTGGGTAAAGCCAACGATTTCCCGATTATATATATATATATATATATATATATATATATATAAAAATATAAAAGTTTGGACACACCTTCTCATTCAATGTGTTTCTTTATTTTCATGACTAATTTACATTGTAGATGCTCATTGAAGGCATCAAAACTATGAATGAACAAATATGGAATTATGTACTTAACAAAAAAGTGTGAAATAACTGAAAACATGCTTTTTTTGATAACTCTTTTTTGATAACTCTGCAAACCCTGGGTGTTCTCTCAATGAGCTTCATGATGTAGTGACCTGAAATGGTTTTCACTTCACAGGTGTGCTTTGTCAGGGTTAATTAGTGGAATTGTTTCTCTTATTAATAAAAAAGCAAAGGGTGGCTACTTTGAAGAATCTAAAATATAAGACATGTTTTCAGTTATTTCACACTTTTTTGTTAAGTACATAATTCCATATGTGTTCATTCATAGTTTTGATGCCTTCAGTGAGAATCTACAATGTAAATAGTCATGAAAATAAAAAGGAAACGCATTGAATGAGAAGGTGTGTCCAAACTTTTGGCCTGTACTGTACTTTTTATTCATACACCCAAAGGCATATATCAAAAGATCGATTTCTGGGTTATATGAATCATTATCAGATCACTCGAACAAAGGTCGACTTTAATTGGAGAATCTATTCTTTTAACCCAGCCCTACATGTAACCCAGCAGAGGAAGCGGTAGAAATTGCAATATGAACGAACACACACACACACACACACACACACACACACACACACACACACACACACACACACACACACACACACACACACACACACACACACACACACACACACACACACACACACACACACACACACACACACACACACACACACACAATCTTAAAATAGAACAGTACACATCTAGTAAAGTGCTACACTGGGATAGGGTAGAATCACAGATTATGCTATGGGATTATGTAATCTCATTACAAGGTCAACCACGTGAGCTAACCAGGCGCCCTTCAATTGATTATTTGAACGGATAATTTGAGTCTAATGGGATTATGGATTCAAATGATGTTTTCAAATCATGTCGATACAACTGTCTCAGATAATAATGCTGCTATTTGCATTTTAATGTGTGTAGTATGACGATATTAGCATATTTCACTTCATATCCTGTTGATTTGAGAGCAAAAGGACCCAACTCCACCTCCTAATTGGATTAGCTCAGCAGATTTGACTCACCATGCGGATGATGTTGGTGTGGACCGGTCATTTAAGTCCCTCTCTGACAGACTACACAGTAAGAATGAACTCTCACAGTGCGGGATGTGGCCCGCTTTGTTCATTCACCATTTGCTCGTTCTCAGGATAAAACAACAAAAAACAACCACTTTTCTTGGTTCAGACGCAGTTTGTGCTTACAGCCACTGGGTGGCAGCAGACGGCCACTCACCTCCTGAACGTTGTTTTTGGAGAAAACCTCTGGGATGCGCAGCGCTCTCACCTCTGTCAGCGTCTGGGAGAGAAAAAAAAGGGATGTAAACACCTGTGAGTGGAGCTGTGCTGGCGGATAACCAGGCCCTTTGTTACAGAGACAAAGGACACACACACACACACACACACACACACACACACACACACACACACACACACACACACACACACACACACACACACACACACACACACACACACACACGACAATAGTGATTATGTGTTACAGTTTCCCCCAACAGACTTTTCATACAAAATAGAATAACTAAGGGGATAAAAGAACAGACAGAAAGATACACTGCCTCATTAGGAAGTCTCTCTCTTCTTGAGCACAAACAGATAGCAGCAGTGGGGATTCTTACGCTTTGTATATTTGGTGCTCAATAAACATATTTGGAAAAAAAAAATAATAATAATAATAATAATAATAATAATATATATATATATATATATATATATATATATATATGATAAAATGTAAAGCTTGTTGAAACATCAATTTGTCTCAGTGCAGGGTTTTTTTGAATTCAAACCTACAGCTACATGTTTTGACTCTGACAGGGTTGCCAAGTGTCAACTAAACATTTCAACACAAAGGTGCAAACCTTATATAAATGGAGAATCAGTTTATTACAAGAAAAGAGAATAATTGAAGTTGCTCTAAGCATATCAGAAGCAGGGAGATGTGTAAACCTAGATACAAAGTTATTACAGAAAAAGATGGATATTTTATGAAGACATTTAATTTAAACATTCTGACTGCAAATGGTGCCCAGCAGATGTACAAAAAATGTGAATATATATGGTGACCGGTCAGTTTTGGATGGGATCTGACCATCTGAATGGCTTTTCAGTTTATAATAGTTTAGTTGGGGGGTAAATATTGCTTGCTACATAAATGTATTCTAAAAATAGACTTTTGTATAATCTTGTTTTTGTTTAATGAATCTTTAGTCAGTCCAAACCTCCCTTTGATGTTTTTTGCTTTGCTTACACGGTCCTTTGTCTTTACTTGTGTTATACAAATACAGTCTAAATGGAATATAATAATCATGCGCTTGGCTTAGTTTTTGAAAGCAAGAGTCAAATGGTAATTTATTGCTGTATTTCAACCCTTTTGGGAACTGGGTAAAAAAGGAGAGAAAAAAAAAAAAGAAGAAAAAAAAAGTCAAATGAAGAGCTGATTGTGTGCCCCCCGGTGCTGGCTGACTCACCCTCACTCTCTCCATCTGGGTCCTGAACGGATACAGCAGCTCAAACAGGATCAGACCCAGAGAGTAAATGTCCACTTTGTGAGAGTACGAGTTTCCAGAGAGCTGCCAGGGAAAGAAAAGAAAAGAAAAAAAAGAATGGAATTTGAGATATAAAGTCCATTTTGGAGGCGGGAGATAGGGCTGCACATTCTATCATTATAGTCAGCACGAAATCAACTGGCACAATAAACACATCGCAAAAGGCTGCGACATATCGCGAAAAATACTTTTTTAATTAGAAATCGGCACTTCAATGTTCGATAATTTTTTTTTAATTCAACACACAATTTGTATGTTAGGAGAACACTAAAAGCAGCAGAACTGAGTACACTTTAATATCTATTTAGCGCAAGTTATACGGTTATCGAGATATTCAACAACGTTATCGCATATTTTCCTCATATCGTGCAGCCCCCAGTAGGAGACCAACCTACCATACTTGCCCATGATATGAAATGATAGTGTGGAATCAGATCTTATTGTAGTTACACTTTTTTAAAGATTACTTTTGGGGCTTTTCCATCTTTAATGGACAGAACAGCTAGGTGAGAAAGGGGAGAGAGGGAGGGGGGAGAAGACATGCAGGAAATCGTCACAGGTCGGACTCGAACCCCGGACCTCTGCGTCGAGGCATAAACCTCCAATTATATGTGCACTTGCTCTACCACTGAACCAACCCGGCCACATAGTTATACTTTGTATTGTAGTTTCAGTTTGATGTGTATTGTTGTGATGCTAATCTCAATATTTCCCTAATGCTTATCCTACAGCATCACTGGCCCATGTGCGTGAGCTCACCTGCTCCGGGCTCATGTAGAGCTTGGTGCCGACCTGGCCCGTGTGGCGGGTGAGCAGCGGGGCGGGCGTCAGGGCGCTCGGCTCGTCCTCGTCCTCCTCCTGGTCCATGGCCGTCACCAGGCCGAAGTCTCCCACCTTCACCACGTCGTCCATGGTGAAGAATATGTTGGAGGGCTGCAGGGCCGGTGGGGAGAGATTAGAGTTATGGTAGTCTCGCTTTGCCAGACCCTCCTCCCAAAAGCACGCTGGAGGAGGGTCTGGCTAGTCCACACAGCATTCCGGGGATGGGAGGAAAACGTGCTCTGGTTTATTGGCATTTCTTTAAACCAATCACAATCGTCTTGGCCGGTGCTAAGCGCTGGAGAAAAGCTGCGGTGCCGCTGTAAAATAACCTCGGGAAGGAGTTTGTTTTGGTGGAACGTGTGTACGTTCAAAAGTAGTTTTAGTCGGGCAACAGAAAACTCAGATTGGACAGAGAGTCTAGCTAGCTGTCTGGATTTACCCTGCAGAGATCTGAGGAGCAGGTAACCATAGTTATCATTTAGAACGCCAACACTAAGGAAGCCCAAGGCAACGGACATCTGGCCTAAATGAGTGAAATCTGGCGGATTTTCCAGCGGCAATGGAGCAATCCTGGCAGTGCATATCAAAGATACAGACTATGTTATGTAAACATGTACCGAACGTGTAATGCATGAAGGCAGAGAGCATTACTAATGCATGAACCTGTCGACACTATCAGCTCATCATGCCTTCATATACACAAGGAAGCTTTGCATTTTGGCAGGAAGAGCTCATTTATAAAGAGTCTGAAAGGTGTATTGAAACTGAAGGCTGGTAAGAAGTTCTGTATTTCATAGGGAGGACAGACCAATGAAGAAGTTCAAAATACTGGCCGTTTGTCTTATTTCTTTATGGAAATTATAGGTTTTTTGTGCCCTTTTTTCTGTCAATCTGCTCAACCGCTCAAATACAAACACTTTTGCCTGTTATTGGACAGTGTGTAGTGTGTGTGTGTGTGTGTGTACCTTGAGGTCCCTGTGCATGAGCCCCTTGCTGTGCAGGAAGTCAACGGCCTCTGCGATCTGGAGGAAGATATCCAGACACTGGTTGTGCTCCCTCTGCTCCGGGAGGCAGCGCTGAGCCATCCAGTCCTTCAGGTTCTCTTTCCGACAGAGCTGCATCTGGATGTACAGGTACACCTGGAGACAGGGGGAGAAGGTTTCAATTCATTACCATTTTACATCTGACACTGGAAACTATTATTTCATTTTAGAGAGAGAGAAAGAGAGAGAAAGAAAAAGGGTGTCTGTAAAAATAAACGGCTCTGGCTAACATCTGCAGCTTTACTGCAATTACAGTACTGTGGATATATGAGAGATGGTGTGATTGTGATCCAAAAGGCTTATATGTAAAACACAAAATGTTGGTGTTATAGTAAATATTTCTCATTATTTCGGTGATGCTAAATTACATAACAAATGTCCACACCAGCAGGAATCAAAATGTGTAATATATTTGGAAACAAAGTAACCGTAAGGAGTCATATTAATAATGAAAGCCCAGTCTTCATCCTAAAATAAGACCGTGACGCTGGTTAACGACAGCCGGCTGAGTGGATGATGGACTGACCTTGGGAGAGGGCTGGACTCTCTGGGTCGGAGGAGTTGGGGGGAGAGCCAGGGTGAGGGAGGTCGGCCGGGGGGGAGAGGAAGAGGAGGGCGGGACAGACTCCTGATGTCTGGTGTGCGAGGAAGACGAGCTGTTCCTCTCCGTCAGCGTGCTGGGACTGGCAGCGCCAGACGACGAGGCCGTGTCGGCGTCGGCGTCTCGGTCGCAGCCCGAGTCCTCGAACACGATGTCGAAGGAAGAAGAGGTGCAGTCGCTGGGGCCGCGCGGGGGACACAGCTCGAAGGAGTGGGGGGTGTCGGAGGCGTCGGGGTCCGCCTGACTGTCCCTCTCGGACATCAGGCTGTCGTGGCCCAGCAGCGGGTGGAAGGACAGGTCTCCGTCGTCGAAACCTACAGCGCTACCGCCGCTGCTGGAGAGCAGCGCGCCGGCGTCGGCGGAGGCCTCCAGGACGTCTCCGCGGGGCCCAGAGGGAGGGGACACGGAGCTGGACACTGGAACCTTGACTGACAGCGCCTCCATGTGGTCCAGGAAGCTCATTGGCCAGTCTGTGGTGCTGAAAGAGAGAAAGAAGGGTTGGTTGCTGCCAGGCTTACGCCAATCACATAACTACTACATCAATGTTACAATTAATCATTCAAGATGAACTGGGCAATTGTGCAATATAATATGACAAAACAGTTACAAAACGAACAAGACATGTCCCATCCAGGGTGCAGCTGCACTTACAATTGATCTTCTTTGGCATGGCGTGTTTGCTGTGTAACAACTTACTGCATGGGTGCCTCAAATGAGGAAGAGGTTGATCATTTTTGTTTCTGCGTGGTTATCTGGTGCTACTTTTGGCTCTAATGTGCCCAAGTAAACTAAAACAAAAGGAGTAAAGACACAAGACTTTAACTAAACCGCTGCAAACATGCTCGCGTGGATACGCTTTTTATTTTTTAAGATTCTTTTTGGGGCATTTTAGGCCTTTATTAGCCAAAACAGCTTGAGATGTCAAACAGGGGAGAGAGAGAGAGAGGGGGGGGAATGACATGCAGCAAAGGGCCGCAGGTCGGAAACCGATAACCGCACATTTAAAACATCTTGAGAAGTGAGCCAAGTGATGTAAAGTCTGTGGTGTAATAAATGTCAGCGATGCCATAATTCCTCCCGAGCAGAGGATTACATTTATTTATTTTTTGCATTGGATGCCATCCCCGGACCATAGAGCCCAGTGTTAGAGCCACGTTCCAACTGCTGAGCGGTACAGGATCACAGGTTTAAAAAGCTGTGGCTAACCTGGCGTCTTTCAGCCACCTCTGGTCCATCTCCTCCTGCCAGCCCTCGGGGGGGCTCTCCTGCCAGGCGTTGAAGTAGCGGATGATCCCCGGATGCTCCAGCTTGGCCAGGGCCTTCACCTCTCGCATCACCTTCTCACGCGCCAGCTCTCTGCACGACATGAAACCGAGCTTTAGAGTTTAATTTGCATTTAGGACAAGCACTTTTTTCAGTAGTTGGGTCCCACAATTTTTAGGATCTCAAGACACAAATTCTACAAATTCTTATAAGACTTTGCTGTTCACTAAACATTTTTTTGTGTCTGGTGTTCTTTAAATCACACACTTGATTCATTGTTGAACAAATGCAGGTACGACTGTTCTACTACAAAAATATCAGGAATTGTTCCATGACTGACTGACCCTCACATAAGCCCAGTGTTGATACACCATGGGCTCAATAAGCGTTTCAACAAAAACACTGGGCATAAAAATCACATTGTTTGCTATGCACCGTGTGATGTACCAGCCAACAACAGGGCTGAAATAAAAAAATAAACAACCGCAGATCCGCTTTAGCTAAACACTACATTTCCATGCTTGTCAGTATAAATATAAATGCATGGCTAATATTTGTCCAAAACTGTCAGTCGTGGATCTGTGTGCTTCTCTGCGTTTAGATAAGTAGGTCACTGCTTACAAATGTCAGTCTTACAGCTTTAAAGAAAAGGAGATAAAGGAAGAACTTATGGCCTCGAGCAAGGAAGTCTGTGGGGTGACCAGCGAGAGGCGCTACCTGTTGGGCAGACGGATTCTTTTGATGGCGTAGTTGCAGTCGTCCACTTTGTTGCGGGCTTCAAAGACGACCCCGAACCCCCCGCGGCCAAGGCACTGCACCGGCTCAAAGTCAGTCAGGTACCTGGGGAGAAGACACTTTGGTTGTCATTTTGCTTCTAAGAAGAATCACCCTGCTCTCAGCGGTAGAAAAAGAGCTGCGTGTGACATGGGTTTTATCACGTTTATCTGTGTTTTTTTGCCCCCAACGTCGCCTTCCAGGCAGCGCTGCCTGGAAGGCACTAGGATTAGGCAATGGTTAAGGTTAGGGTTAGTTATGCCTAGAAGTCAACGGTCGCAGCGCTGCCTGGAAGGAGACGTTGGGGGCTTTATCACCTTTATCCCTGACAATTTCAAAGACCTAGGATCAGACAATTTACTGTGGTCAAGGAGGCTTATTAAGTGGTAAAAAGGTGATTACCAGGGAAGGAATTACTACCAGCCAAATCCCTGCTAAGGCTGGCTGTGGCAGCTGAGCTGGTAGGTAACCAACTTAAAGCAAAACAATTCAAACTAATGTGCTGTCAGAAAAATACTTGGCTGCCACGAGGCTAAGGCAGACTCCACTTAGAGGTTCCGTGCTGAATAACAGAAAATACAAACGTTTAAACTTACAACTGAAAAGGGAAAGCACATGTATAGGGAATTTTGTTTTGTGTAACTTTAACAATGTCTTTAGTAAGCACAGCTCCACCCGCAAGTGGTATTTCAATCCCACAACACCTGTCAGCTGTATCACATAAACCCTCTATCTTCATAAACCATCATTTGTAAACTCTCTCTACATTGAGATTCACAATACTTAATAATTCATTTTTACAGTCTATCCCATCCATAAAATAAATTAATAACCTCAAATAAACATCAACGTCAGCATCAAAATCAACATGGCAGTGACAACGAGTGCACAGATCGACCGGTTGTGTTTGGTAGCCTGATAGCTGAAGGAATAAAAGATTTTTGCATCGACTTAAAGAAGTAAAATCCTGTAGCTGAATTCACAGTGAGATACCACCAAACTCTGCCTCCATTTACTATCGTCTACATCAGCCGTTCTACACCAGTGAGGTGGGCCTTGTGGAGGGCACAAGGGTGCTTGATTTATCAAATCAATGCTTCCGTTTACATGCACAGCAATATTCCACATTCCTAATATGACAATATTCTGAATTTAATACAGGTCATGTAAACAGCATATTCCGTTTGGGTATTCCGAATAAGGTTTTTTCCAAATATAGCAATTTCCGATTAAGACGTGGGATATTCTTGTATAATTGGGGTTTTAGAGGCATTCTTTGATCATGTATACAGCACAATCTCAAAATCAGGGTTTTACGCCCAGTTTACGGCCTCTTGCCTGTTTATGGCTTATGGTCAGGTCTGTGCGTTGCTACGGTTTCTGTACACAAATAAACCAGCCAACAGTTTGCAAGGCTACCGAACCGATAATAAGGAGAAACACAGCTACTTTTAAACACGATCAAAGACTTGGATAGAAACAGTTTTTTGGATATGTGCAAACATCGCTACGCCGACCTTTTCAAGAAGCTGGTTGAAGGAATGAAAGAGGGACGCTGTGTTCGCACGCTCCAACAAGTCCGCCGCCGCTGGTAAACTTTGACAAAAAAGTATTTTGCACGGCTACATGTAAACAGGAATATTAGTGGAATATTTACTTTTATTAGCCATGTAAACAGCTTGGTCGGAATATCGTCTTTTCAGAATAAGGGCAAAAACCGGAGTATTATGTGCATGTAAACGTAGTCAGTGTTAAACCTACACTGTGTAATGTTTTGAGTTGATTTCACAAATATGTGCTCATTCATGTGTAATTACTTCCACCAACTAATCAAAGTATTCTCGGAAGCGTGGAATCTGACATTCAGAATCATTCAGAATACTTATGAGCAACTCGCTCGAATGACGGCAGCCATGTAGCGCCTCCATGTTTAAAATACCTTAGCCAAAGAGGGATGTACAGTACAGGCCAAAAGTTTGGACACACCTTCTCATTCAATGCGTTTCCTTTTTATTTTCATGACTATTTACATTGTAGATTCTCACTGAAGGCATCAAAACTATGAATGAACACATATGGAATTATGTACTTAACAAAAAAATGTGAAATAACTAAAAACATGTCTTATATTTTAGATTCTTCAAAGTAGCCACCCTTTGCTTTTTTATTAATAAGGAAAAAAACTACTAATTAACCCTGACAAAGCACACCTGTGAAGGTAAAACCATTTCAGGTGACTACCTCATGAAGCTCATTGAGAGAACACCAAGGGTTTGCAGAGTTATCAAAAAAAGCAAAGGGTGACTACTTTGAGGAATCTAAAATATAAGACATGTTTTCAGTTATTTCACACTTTTTTGTTAAGTACATAATTCCATATGTGTTCATTCATAGTTTTGATGCCTTCAGTGAGAATCTACAATGTAAATAGTCATGAAAATAAAGAAACACATTGAATGAGAAGGTGTGTCCAAACTTTTTGGCCTGTACTGTGTATATATATATATATATATATATATATATATATATATATATATATATATATATATATATATATATATATATATATATTTAAAATTGTTCAAACTGATGTGAATCTCTGCATGTTACATTGGGGGTTGGTGGGTTCAGGGTCTACACCCTGATGAAGTATCCCCTCTCATGCTCTTCTGGGGCTTGAAGGTGGTCTTATTAGGAAATGTGTTGGCACATGTACTTCAGGCCTTGATCCTGACTCATGCCTACCTCAGCTGCTGCAACAGCCACCAGTTTTATTTAGGGAAACTTCTGCTAAAGCACTTTGCATGAATTGCAACAGCAGCTTTAAAGGACAGAAGAGGGTGGGTGTTTGTCATTTTGAGGTGGATCAAAATAATGCGAGAGTGGCGATGACAGGAGGAAAAAAAAAGAAGCAGTTTAACCATATTGTTGCTTGCGTTTCGGGGGTGGGGAGCCAAATTTTTCAGCTAAAGAATGTAAACATGCAAGCTCCATCGATCAGACAACAGGAGGTCTGTGACAGCCCATAAATTATGGCTACTGATCATATTTGGGATGTCAAAAAAAAAAAAAACTTGTGACAATGTGCTGACAGTGATGTAAAGTGACACTCTGACCCTGTGGCAGATGCTGCTGGGCAGGGTGGGGTCTGATGGCAAACAGCTGAGTTATCCAATCATGCACTACTACGCCTCGTATCTCCCATCTCTGCCTTGTCCTATCCAGGCAGGCTGGAAGAGCACCGGTCACCATGGTAACAGTGCCGAATCTGTAGCTACACCTTGAAAGAGCGAGACTGGCGTGGAACTTTCAAGTGCGAGGATAACAACTCCCGGCAGAGTGGTAGTGTTTTGTCAAGTTCTCCTGAGTCATGACAAAAAAAAACATTTACAAGCATATTCCTCCTCGGCGTCACAGCGTGTCAATAATGTACCTGGACACATATTCGCTGAAACGGGTCTCCATGGCAACCGGCTCTTTGGATTCCACCACCTCAAGGTCAAACTTGGAGTCTGTCTGGCACTGTGTCTCCGACTCTTTACGTTGCTATTAGGGGCAGAAGGAGGACAGCAAAGATACAATGAAGAAATTAGAGATGCTTCCCAGTTTTGGATGAAAAAAAAAAAAAACAAGGTCACCTTCTGTGGCATGCTGGGTATTTATTTTTTCTAAGAAAACACTGAACAAAGTCTCTCAGCCACAGGCACAATGAGACAGGGAAAGAACATGTTTTGAATTCTGTGACAAGACATTCCTATAACAAGCAATGCACTTCTATTAAATGACACTATTCACAGAAGAATCACCTACTTCTATCTTGCTTTAGAAATACACAGTTGAGTCCAACATTGCAGTGTCAATCTCTAGTTTGAACTTTTTTTATAACCAACATAAAAAAACAGGGACATCCATTAACATGGATGTGACAAAGTTTGTTCATTGACATTTTAAAGGAAGTACTATGTATTTCTTTTTCTGACCTTTATCCATACCGAATCACAATCCTAATCGTAAAAGTCATCTCATATGTGGAAGCGTTTTTTTTTTTTTTTTAATATGGTGACTGGTGTCGGCAGCTGCGTGTAGTGTCTTAACATTAACATTATATGACAAGAATAACCACCAGCAGTCACTGGCAGCATGGCATTCTGTGTCTTACCCTCACATAGGCCACCGGGGCGGGAGGGTGGAAGAATTTGCGGACGATGTAGGTGGTGGCGGCGATGCAGAAGACGATGGTGCCGAGGATCTCCTTCCACCAGGGCAGCAACAGCACGGGGTCCTTTCTCCTGCGGCTCTGCGCTCCTGCCCCGTTTCCCTTTATCAGGCTCACGGCGCTGTCGCGTTTCTCCCGGTAGCGTTTGCTGTAGGGGAAGTAGTAGCCGTTGTCTACGGAGAGGAAAAGCGATGAATCGGTCAGTGGCTTGTTGGGTCATTTTGTCCCTCTCAGCCATTCCCTTTTCGGTTACACTTTACTTGAAGGTTTCTACATAAGAATGACATGACACTGTCATGAAGAGGTCATAAACATTATAAACAAGTCATAAACGTTTATGACAGAACGCTTCTTTTAGTTAGTGTCATTCTGTTTTTGTCATGACAAGTTATGGTTAGGGTTCTTGTGTCATGACATGTCACTCTTATCTAGATACCTTTCAAGTAAAAGGTTACCCACTTTTCTCTGCTGGGCACTGCAGCATAATGTGACTTTACTGTGGCTCCATTACAGCCCTATGTCCGCCATCAGGTCCTTACCATATGGATACTGAAGGATGGATAGGGCTCCGTTGCTGTATTCGTCATGGGAGAACTTGTCATTGTTCAAACACTTGTCAAATTCATCCGAGGCGACCAGGGCTGGTGTCCGAGATGGGGAATCTGTGTCAAGGACAAGATGAGTAAGTTCTTCCATCTCCGTAAAAAAATAAAAATAAAAGAGGTATCAAAAGAGTCGGAGTAACAATCGCAAGATAGCTCTGTATTAAGTGAAATTAAAAAACAGAGCCATGAGCGACAGGGAACAAATAATTGATTTAAATACTTTCTGAAATTCTCAGTGGATAAGAGATGTTATGCTAGAGAAGAAAAAACTAGAGAAGATATGATACTCTCTCCAAGGGTCCGTTTTAAAGTTGCATACTATTTGGCAGCCTTTCTTGACATTTGTAGAGAACATGGAAGCAAAGAATGTAACCCAAAATACATTGTATATTCCTATGTTATTGATTTCTCATAATTCTTTTTATTTTTATCTCCTTCTTTTGGGTAAATATATAATTTAGAGAGTGTTGGTCTGGTGGGGGGGTAGATGTTTGAGATTAGTTTTGATTGTTTGTATTTTGTTTATACCTTGTACACTCTGAAAATCTTTAATAAACAGACATTGATCCAAAAAAAAAAAAAAATCCTGAAAACACAGTATCAGTATCAGCAGTCTTCAGTCACTGCTCAGCCCACAGGTGGCCGTCACAAACTAAGTTGCCTTGGTGATTAGACACAGCGCCTAATGACCAATAGAGGTGTGAACTTACGGACTAGAGGCTTCCACTTGACTGTGGGTAGTGGAATGATGTCATCTTCTGATCCGATGGCTTTGGTGGGGAACTTTTCACTGATCCTCACTGAGGACTGGAGGTAGAGCTGTCCCTGGAACATCCCTGATAAACCCAGGGCAAAGGAGTTAGACACATACTCACACGGTTCTCTGGTACCTCATACACCGTAGAGACTTAGTGCTGAAAATAAAGTCACAGAAATTGCAAATAATGCAACGAAATAGGGCTGCACAATAGGAGGAAAATATGCGCTAATGTTGAATATTGCGATATTACTTGCGATAAATAAAGATGTTTAATTGTACTCCGTTTTGCTGCTTTCAGTATGCTGCTCAAATACAACACATTGTTTTTTACATTTAAAACAAATGAAAGGAAATCATTTCCAACATTCTTTTATCGAAAAATTGCATGTTGAATTGAATATAAAAGGCACAACTATAGAAAGACAGTTACATTGCATATAAGTGCAGTTTTCTGCTTATCTTTTCTTTCAACTAACACAAAAAATGTGTGTCTTTCGCGATATGTTGCAGCCTCTCACAATGTATTAATTGCGGCAGTTGCGATGACGAGAAAAAATAAATATATATATATACAATATATATTGTGCAGTAGAGAATTAGGCCTTAAAATTTAGGCCCGACAAGGCCTGAGCCCGACAGAATTCGGCCCAAACACGACAAGTACATTTTGATTGATAGCTTTTTAAAAGCCGAACCCGTTTACAGCCCGACATTATTCAAATGTGCCCACGCACACAGCTCTTTTGCCTTTTGTCAAGAATGAGTTATTTATAAAAAATGTTAACATAATTTATTCATGACTAATGTAGGCTATAGGCCACTTGGAAGTTGGAACAAAGAAATAAAAGAAGTCCTCCAGAGGCCAGCCGCCGTTTCACCTCCTCAGCATCCATGTTCGCGCTAATCAAAAACGCATCACCTGACCGCTCATTTACCGCGCAAGCCCGAGCGGAAGCCCGAGCCCTTTGTACAATGATGGAAATGAAGACCAAACCCGAACCGGCAAAGATCTTCAGCTCTATTGTGCAGCCCTACAACAAAACATGAGGAATACACAAGCCTGCAGTGTGTGAATTTACCAAGGTAAACATTGGACGCTTCAGCTCCTCTGGCCTTCTTCGAATCGTCGTCGTCATCCTCCTCATCAGTTTCCGACTGGTTGCTGTAGGCGTTGTCGTCGAACAGGGCGATGGGTGTGACTTTACCCCCGCCCACCAGCCAAGCCGAAGCGATGGGCGTGCAGAACTACACAACACAGGTGATACCGAATGAGTTGCTATATGGTCTCCAGAGCGAGGGGCCACAGAGTAAACACACTTTTATTAAATGCAGTTAGTTAGAGCTTCTCACGTGTCGTTCCCAGATCAGCTGTCCATCAGGCTCGGTGCTGAAGGCCATGATCTTCCAATTTGGAACAGACACTTTGATGACGAGGTCCAGATTCTGGCTCTGCTGCTTCTCCGTCTGCCCCCTCTCTTTTGGTTCATCGGTGATGACCCGCTGACTCTCCCTCCAGGCGTCGCCATTGGCAACTTCCCCCTCCAGGAAGTTCATTCCAGACTGCATCTCAGGAAGGAGCTTCAGCTCAAAGTTTCCCACACTAAAGTTCCATCTAGTATCACGAATGATAATACACTCTTCAGTTGTAATTCTGGAAATGATTATCACACTTAGGTGCCAAACTTTTAGATTTAGACTTTCAGATTTATAAATAATAACGGGTGAGTATTTTTTTTCCCTCTCGAAGTACCAAAGTAAACAAAAGTAATATTTATCTAACATGGGTCTGCTGAGAGGCAGATGGTAGGACGCTGACAAAGGCAATAGATACATGGTGATGCTTCTACTACTACTGACGTACTAACGTTAACTCCTAGCGGCTGAAAGGTTAACGGACTTTTTTAAAACCATTGACGGAAAGTCAATCGAGTGCTTGTGAACCCTTCTGGAATACCAGACCAGATGCAG
Source organism: Perca flavescens (assembly GCF_004354835.1). Lineage (NCBI taxonomy): Eukaryota > Metazoa > Chordata > Actinopteri > Perciformes > Percidae > Perca > Perca flavescens. The sequence goes on from NC_041350.1 coordinate 27,484,423, forward strand.
TAGCTGCTTCACGACTGACACGGACTCACCGGCCGACTAACAAGGACAGATTGATTGACTGATTAAATCCAACTCACTTCTCTATCCCTGATCGGGGCCTGATGGCTCGCACAGTCTTCTGAGTCCTCTGCAGCAGGAGCACATCTTCGGCCTCCATCTCCTCGTCTCCCCGGCGACAGCCCATCGCAGAGCAGATGTACCGAAGCTGAGGCACACAACATGACAAAGGGGGGGTCATTATACAGGGGTTTTGTGGTGACAACAAGGTGTCTTGTTGGCCTCTCTCAAAAACATTACGACAATTACTTTAACTCACTCGCCTTCCAGTCGGTTTTCGCGTTATTCTATCAATCGAAACATTCGGGTGGTGCCGTCGCACCACAGAGAGACCCGACTTCAGTTGAGGCTAAATCAACCAGCATGCTACAGCTGATAGACAACAACTAGTGTATCAACATACTACAAGCTCCAACTAAGGGGAGTTCACTGACCTTGCCACTGTAGGCCCCCAGACCATAGGTAGTAAGAGATTTGCCCCCAACCAGGACAGTGTCCTCCCCGATTCGGTAAGACGAATCTAGCAGGGACTCCACACTGAAAGGCACTGCCTCCATAGTCTCCCTGTCCCGGTTCCACTGGAACAAGGCACCATCCAGTGAAGGGATTACCATCTTATTGCCAAACACCTGCAGGAACAAACAGGTTGGTTTTAAAGGGTTAGTGTCCATTGCTGACGTGTCAAAACCAAGTTGATGTAAATGAGTTGGAAAAGCACAACAAAAGGAAAGAAAAGGAATGTGGTAATTATTAATTGAACACAAAACATCATCCAATGTACAATTAAACGTATTCATCCAAGGTGGTTTAAGAGTTTTCATCTTGGTTATTCCATAACATAACGTAGGCACGTGTCGGAAGGGGCCAAACCACAGACATGGCAGTTCATCGGTTAGCTTGGTTTTTTGGAACCAGTCAAGTTTGAGTGCCAGTTAAAGATGGTCTCTTTTGAGTTTGATGCAAAGCTTTTGCTTAAAAAGAGTACAACTTAACGTTACAAAATCTGCTCCAAAAAAAAGAGTTTCAAAGTCAAATTGCAGAGATGTCTTATCATGCTTAATTTGAAAAGCTTAAAAGCTTAAATGCCACACTAACTCCTTTGACATTGACATATATCTATGTCTGGTGGTGTTAGCTTTGTATTGTTTTACCGGATGTTGGATTGCCAGTAGCTTAGCTACGCTCATTTATGTTCACTTTGTGCCGTGATACCATCTTGATTTGCCAGTAGCCCTGATGTTATGTTACCTTTTTGCTGTGCTAGATTGTCTTTATGTACCCGTAGCATGTAGTCTATTACTGTTAGCCGACGTTTGGCTAACTAGGGAGCCAGGAATTGCAATTCAGATGATGCTGTGCCACACCTGGACTCCCCCTAATAAAGTTTTCTGAAACAAGCCACTGGTACACACAGGACAGTATGTGATGTACTGTTGCCATTGCTGCAGAAACTACATTATTTCATGAGGACACACTGCTCAACAGTGCTGTCCGGGGGGCGATTTTTAAACGTTATTCTACTATGCTAAGAAGAATAACATCATTGGACCATCATGATAGGGGAAACATTGAAATGTGTAACTAGAAAGACACCAACAATTCTGAGAAAACTTTTATGCTTTATGTAAAAGCAGACATTTCCAAAATTCAGTATCAATAACTTTTTGAAAATGAGAGATTTATGCCATTTTGACTAATGGCTGACAAGCACTATTTTCTGAAAATGGCTCAGAATTTTTTTCTGAATGATCTAGGTATCTAGATTCAATAGATTAACACAGACTTTTTATTTTTATTTTTTAGTTAAGTTCAGATGTGCACCCTTATCAAAGGCGCTAAAATTGCCCCGGACGCTGTCCTTGGCAAAAAAAAAAGAAAAAAAAGAAAAAAGGTATTCCAAATTTTTTACTTCTGTCTGAGGCGATGGCTTCTAACACATTAAACCTACTGGAATACCTTTTACAGTTTGAAATATCGTCTTCAGCTCAGACAGACAATCGTTCAGGCACAAAACCACTTTCCCACACAGACAACCCTGGCCGACACACATCCGCCCATACAGCAGCTTTAGCCCCACACACTTGGACTCAACCCACAGGCTTGGGACCCTTACACAACTAAGAGCCTAAGTAATTAACCTGGATCTTTATAAAAAACATAATGTGCGTGTGTGCTCCTGTATGTGTGCTGTTAGGTGCTCACTGTCGGTGTGGGGGGTTGGTGAGGCAAGGATGACATCATTGCAAAAACCTGAGCCTAATCCTGCTTTGACCTCCACAGCTTTAGCTCGTCAGGGGGTGTTAGGGACACTTGTTTTCTTCGAGCACTTCAGTCGTTATTATACAAAGACTGTCATCAAAAATCTGCTTATTTGGATTTCCAAGGTATGACTCGCTCTTTTCAACAAACTTGACATAACAGCAGAATTTGGACCCATTAGCGATTCCTCGTCTCTCGTAAATGGACGCTTCCAAAAAAGGGATGGACACGTCAGGTGCTGCTGGTGTCGAACCCGTGACCCGTCAATCACCTCCTATTGGAAATGCTATCGGACTTAATAAAAAACAAAGTCAGTGTGGTTGCTTTGTGGTGGATTAACAAAATGCCAGGAGAGAGAAATGTGTGGCAGAATGATTTACTAGAGAGCAGAGCCAGGAGCAGAGGTGATGTCATTTCTTTTCGAGGGAGGAGGGTGGTTTGGATTCAAGATGAGGATAAATTTAGTAAGTGAAAGGGGAGGGGAGGAGGAGGAGGAGGGGGGTTGTGACCATCACATCACCATCACACCATGCTGGTATGGCTGAGGGGGGTGCAAAGAGGTTTACAGCAGAGGGGGAACGTCTCAGCTGTGGATGAGTCATCCTGCCCCTGATGCCTTAATCCATCTCTGATCCAGCAAAGTGTTCCAACACCAGCTATCCTGGATCACTTCTTAGATCTCCCATAGACTCGGGATTTCATTACACTCATTTCTCCCCTGACCAATCTATCACGTTGCCCTATAAAACACTATATCAGCAAATGTTCAAACTGAACGAGAAGAAACAGAAGTTGTCAAAAGTTACGTAGATCTGATTGATGCCAAGCAGGCTGAATTATTCACACCCCCTCTCCCAACTTGTTTCAGTGCATTATCAACAATAGCATCTTATTGGCTCTAGCTGGCAGGGGACGTCTGGTGAATTAGCAACCATTTATCTAATGGAACTAAGTAAACAAGGCTTGAAAACCATTTCAAGTCAGCACAGAGTAGTAGAATGAGTTTGTAGAGTGGTTTGTGGCATGTACTGTACTGTAGGATGATTCACTTTGCATATTTACTTTGCTCTTAAAAGATAAAGCCGTCTTTATGGTGGACGTCATCAAAGAAGGCAGTAAAAGTTCCCTAATATGACCTTTTTTTAAAAATATAAAATGTTGGGGTGACCTCTTGCTCACCCAGTAGAGCGTGCGCCCCATATAGGCGTACTCCTCCGTGGCAGCGCACAGGATGCCGGAGGTCTGAATCACATTCCTTTGCTGGGTGTCATCCCCCCTCTCTCCCCCCCTTTCAGCACTCTCTCTAATACAGGGTTTCTGCAGGTTTTACAAAGTCAAATTTAAGACTTTTTAAGACCTTTTTAAGACCATTACGAATGACAATTAAGACCTATATCATAATACATAAAAGTTCAACAAAATGCAGAGTCACAAAAGTACCTGCAAAGTAAATAAATGTATTCAAATTGAATAAAAGCGACACAGGGTAATAATAATCTGTACACATAAAGCAAATTATATTTGGACGAGCAAAAGAAACAACTACAACACCACAGAATAATAATAATAAAAGAAAAATATTTCAAAAGAGCATTAGAGGTAGCGTTAGACGGATGTATGAAAATTAAAACCTGTTCAAAATGATTTAAGACCTAGAACACAATACTTCAGTGGATTTAAAACTTTTTAAGGGCTAACATTTTGGAAAAAAAATGTTAATGACCCCACAGAAACCCTGTAATAAAAGGCAATAAAAGCCCTCAAAAACAAGGTTTAAAAAAATTACAATTTCTGTTTTTTAATAATAATATTATTTGACGTGGACAAATCCAGACGAAAATTTTTGCTATTACTTCTACACTCGACTACAGATATACATTCATCAAATACTTTTTTTTTTGGAATGAACTTTATGTTCCCCATTCACACTGCATACCTATAGATCTAATGCTAAACTCATTTTTTGGGAGTGTGGATTAGAGATTACCATGTCATACATTTTATGAATTTTGGCATCCGACTACAATATAATCTGAGATGTTATTACTTACCCACCAGACCGTATGTCTGTTGGGTACATTTACTAATTTAAATCTTAGTGTACTCATGCCATGAAGCTTACAGAAATCCTGCTAGCTATTGCTGAGGAAATGTATTTCATTAAAATGGAAATCTGCTCGAGTTAATTATTCAGAATTTGTAGATGCACAGTATTCCAGAAAGAAATAAGGTTTGAGGAAAAGGAGGTCTTTTTTACAAACCCTTTCTTTAATAAAAAGAAAACATCAAAGCAAATTAAAGGTATTCCTTGATGAGCAGTGTATAAAATGATGATCAGTGACCCGTCCCTGATCTGGGTTTTTTTATGTCTTTGTTTGTTGTTCATACTTTTGCTGCATCTTGAAAACAAAAGACAAACTTTGAAAAACAAAAACGGGAAAGGGCTTTTACATTTTCAACTTTTAGAGAATATTTAAAATAAAAGATTCAAAAGAGCCTACCCCCTAAAAGAAAAACTCTAAATGAAGTAAAATACTGACTGTGACAGCACAAACATTTCCACTCTCCTTGTGTGTCCTGTGGCTATTCATTTTTTAGGAGCTACAACTCAGACTCATTCAAGTCTTACCCTCTTTTCTTTTTTGAAAAAAATGTGAGAGTGCGCCTTCCTCTAACAATAAGATCCACTAGCACTTTGAGAACAGAGCCAGTCAGTTATTTTGAGGCTGCAGGGTTTAACATGTGTGTCTTTGCACTTTCTAGCATCAACACTATATGTGCAATACAATGATGATTATTAGTTCATCTGTAGTACTGTATCTTTATTAATGTTTTATAAATGCTATTTCTATACACAGTGTTTGTTTTTGGATGAAGGAGGCATTCGTGTGTGTGTGTGTGTGTGTGTGTGTGTGTGTGTGTTGCTGTTGACGATTCAGAACATGCCAAACAGTGTCAGCTCTCGCGCGCCGCTAATGTGCCACTGTTGGCCCACAAGGCTACTGCTCCACTTAAAGGCGGGAGAGGGAGGGAGAGAGGGAGAGGGAGAGGGAGAGAGAGAAAATATAAAATAAAAAAACTATCAAAATAAAATCAGAGTGGCTGGAAGAAAGACCGACTTTCTGCCAAAAATACTGCCCGTCTGGCCTTTTATCATTCCCTTTGCCGCTCTAGAAGAATTATTGCTTGTCATCAGTCACAGCACGGCCATCAATCGTTAGTCATTGTGTAGTTATCAATCAAATTCTCTCCTCGTTCATTCATTCACACTGCGTGCCAGCAGAGGTATGTGAGTGTGAGTGTGTGTGTGTGTATATGTATGTCAGAGTGAGCATGTCTGTATTGTCTGTTATGTGATGACATCATCCCTGGTCTGAGGCATTACCTCACCTCCCCTAATCGCCCAACCTCCCCCTATTCTCCTTCATCCCTTTAACTGCCCCCCCCAGCATGACTCACTCCACGTTAGCACTGATTCCCTAAGACCCCCCCACACACACACACACACACACACACACACTTACTTACTTCACCCCCCCTTGTAACACCCCAGAGCGACTGTTGGCTTTTTGAAGTGATGGGTTCTTTTCTGCAGACAATGCTGTTTGTGGCTCTGCTGTCCTTCATCAAAAAAATAAAAAAATAAAAGGGTGGCACAAATACATACTCTGCAGGATGCAGCAGGTGACTGGCTGTTTCCTCCCCGGCATGTCGAGGCCAGCCAATGGCACGGCGGCAGCCCCCCCTAGCCTCTAATCACTGAGCAGAATGGTGTCTCAGGGATCCGGCATGCACCAATGAAACCGTTGCTAAGCGCTAAGGAGAGGTGGGGGGTGGTGGTGGTAGGAGCTAGTGGCAGCCCCCCGTCCCCTCCCATACACACATACACAGCAGACAGGCATCCCAGGTAACGGAGGGCACAGAGGGCAGAACTAAATTTGAAATTACATAAAGTACATGCGCATAAAACACACACACACGAGCAAACACTGTGAGGACCATAACAGATGACGTCACAGCGAGTCACTGGGTTCAGAGCTGACAGGCATCTCTCCTCGTTCCGCTCTTTCAGCCAAATGAAAGCCAACAGGTGAAAACACCGATGGAGGGAGACACACACACACACACACACACACACACACACACACACACACACACACACACACACACACACACACACACACACACACACACACACACACACACACACCTGTCACAACATGAGCACACTGAAGGATGATGCTACATGTGGGTCTGTCTATGAAGTTTTTGACACTGTTGTAAGGTCTCACACACTGAACACAGATGTAAAGGCAAAAAAAAACAACGCAATGTCCTCAGAGAGACTGTAAAGCAGCTGTGACAAGCAGTAGCAGCGAAATACTTTGTTTCGGTGTTTAACAATATTTTCTCTTGATTTGTTACGTTTTCTAGTAAGAACTTCTTGCTACGCTATTTGCTACAAAATAAAAAAAATTAAAATTTAGATTTAAATATGGAAAACAACACCTGTCGGACAAATCACTTTTAAACACTAAATGTCTCCCAAAAAAGTATTTGAATTATTTCAGTTTAACCTCTACATTTCCAGGGAGAGAAAAATATGTTTGAGCAAATGTAGGTTTGCTTTGATTATATTATCAGTGGGGTCATAATGAGTGACTTTCACTTTTAATTGAGTCACTGTCCAGAAAAGTATCTTTGTTGTATGACTTTCTACACTACTGCCTGTTATAAGTATGTACGTGCATGTGTCCATATACGAAAAACAAACTGACATTGGGGGAAAAACGCACTTTGAATCTCGGAGAAGTCAATTTTCTGTGAACTAAGAAAAACTCAAGCTCAAAAAAAAAAAACTTAAAGTGATTTATAAGCGAGTTGAAGACTTTGATCTGACCATAAAGAATCATAGTATCCTTCCACTGACAGCATGGGAACCTGCAGTTCCCATATAAATGTGATATCTCGTAATTCAGCAGGTAATATAGAGCGGGGCGCAACTTTATATTCAAGGTCAAATTTACATTCTGAGTGGAGAAGCTCAGCCTCTACTGTATTAAACTTCCAGTGCTCTGAGGAACCTTTAGGGGTTCTGCACAACATAACCTCTGAAGACCCGAGACAAAAGGTTCATGAATTCTTATTTTCGAAAATCTCAAACACAGCAGTTTTCAGCAATGCGCCATCAGGAAGCAAGTTTTTTTTTTTATTATTCCAACCCACACTACAACAGCTGAATTCAGTGATTACTTCCCTCCTTCTAATTGTAGGTTTGCTAATCAGTGACCTTCGCTGCTGTAGTTTAGTGCGCTGGGATGCAAAGACGCAGACTTTTCAGGCTGAATGGCACATAGTTAGGAACCAATTCACCCACTAATATGGGAGGTTCTTAAACACTTGAATCACATTCTTCTATAGTGAGTAACCCTAAAGTTGCTATATTTGGATTGCTGTAGGTCAGCAGGAACAGCTTATTTCCTTCTTTCATTTTATTCACATTTTTTATATAGCCAAGCCCTTATTGCTCTTTATTTCATTTGACCGGTTGATCAAACAGAATGGGCTATCTTTGATACCCACCGCTGATTGAGTCTTAACAATCACTCCATGGGAAACAAATAATACAGCAGAACCTATGAGCAAAGGTTTCTTTTCCTGGAAAATGCCAACCTGTCGAAAGAAGTTAAACTTCATGAACTGGTTCTAGATTATTTTTTGTTTGTTATACCAGACTAATAAGGCCGAAACTTATTTATATGACCGAGCCAGAGAGTTCATTCAAATCAAGCACGCCTCACCAACAGCAGCAGACAAACATTAAACTGATCTCAGCAGCCACCCAGACCTTTGTTAGTATCAGAGGCTTCTTCCCCTCAGGCAAAACTCTCACACAGAGCGAGTCCACATCAAAGTAAACCATGAACGCGTCTAGTATGTATCTGGGAGAGCCGCGTTTGGGCTACACTTCACTTTCAGCGTGTCGGTGTGGGCGGTTTAAGCTTCTGTATGCATGTAGAGACGAGGGTCTTGCTGCGCTTGTAATCTGTAAACCACCACAGTCAACAAAGAGGCTAATCCTCCAGGCAAAACAACTACTCCAAGATTTATGTGGGGGTGTACAGTATGTCTTGGGTATGTGTGTACATGAGATGAATGTAAGCAACAGCAACCCTTGGTTGACTATTTAAAGTGCACAGAGTTCACTTATTGGTCTTACTGTCGACGGAAAGAAAGCCACGAGGGACGGTGTTTGTTATGAGGCATCCTTAACCTCACAAAATAGACTTTTTCATCTTCTGGTAGATCTTAACCTGCTTAAAGGGCTGTGGTTGACTCTGTATTTTTACGCATCGTTTCAATAAAAAGGTGCTCTTTATAGTTTTAGTCTACCAATCTGGATTATTTAAATGATTACACATGGAGTGGCATATTTGTTATGGTGAAGTAAAGGGCAATAAATCTAGATTTTGATTGCATTACCATTCACTAACATAATGCAAAAGGTTGGTCTACCTCAGGTTTGCTGAGGCTGGACGACACCAGGCACCCTGAGCCCACATCTAGGTCCCACTGCTTCCTGCCCTGGTTGTGTGGATCCAGAGCCGAGATCCGCCCATCCAGGGTACTGATGATCACAAGAGACCTGTGGACACAACACAAAGACTTCAGCACACTGTCCAAAATAAGGATTTCGAGAAACTTATCGCAGCTTCACACACTGTGGCATAAGAGCGTAACAATATCGATTCAACGTTTAACCATCCAATAGCATCGATGCAAAGGGAAAATATCGATTACACATCATCGTCTTAAGATGTGCCTTTATTTTGAAAATTCCAACTTTCCATTTATTCTTTTTTATCAAAAAGAATAGTTTGCTTTTAATTTTATTGTCTAAAAGAGCTCAGTAATAAAATTGTCTTTTAAAAAGATTTTTGAATGAAAACAAAAAAATACACTGTTGTCCTATCTTCACAGTGGGGGTTTATGTTTAATGCAGTCAAATACAAGACACTAAAGGGCGAAGAATTGTTAGGCGGGGGTGCAGATGTTGTCTTTCCCCCCCTCTAGTCCTCAACCTTATTTTGCAAATCAGGGTGCCCTTCAACTGCAGCCAACAGCACACCTGTGCCATGACAAACCCCGTCCTGTCAGCTAGTACGGGAGGCATGGTGGTTAAAGACGGGAGCAGACCTGAGGATCATCAAACCTGACCAGACATCCCACACATAGAAACTTATTTCCATAAAACAGAGACATGGGTTACAAGAACTGCAAACTCTGTTTAAAGAGCTTGAGGTGAGTGAGAAAAAACTAGATTGATCGAGTATAGTTTATTACTCACAACACACTTTTTTCCCCCCATTTACTCACACATTTTCAACATCTTTTAATGTTAACTGTCCCCGGGACTGAGTTTAAGATTTAGTCTCAAAATCAAAAGAATGAAAGAATAAGCTGGCAGGCAGACAAGGGTGACTTCATTTCTACAAGCTCTGAAAATTATTAGCTTTTCTTTTGTCATCGTTTTATTAAAAGTGGACTATATTGTTATCCCCCTTTTTTTTTCTTCAGGAAAGGCATAACAGTTTGCTGCACCTCAGGTATGGGAAGAGCACACTGGTGATGCTCTGAAACAGATGGTAACGGAGACTGTTTAGAGCACACAGGGGGCTTTGACATGGATACTTTTCTCAGGCTGTTAATACTGCCATTACATTAGGCTCATTTACATGTAAAACCACAAAAAAAAAAAAAAAAAAAAAAGTCCAGGGGCATTGGATTCAACATTTCTTCTTTTTTCTGAGCTCTCCAACATTAGCAGAAAATTAGTGTTCACAAATATTGTCTCGACTGCCCTGACAGCTCAGAGAAAAATGCCATATCATTGCTGTTAAGAAAACAACCAAATTGTGCGTAATTTCACCTTTACAGAGTTTAGGCACAAAAAGAAAATTCATACTGTTATTTCAAAAATAAAGTGGACATATTTTCCGCATATTTCATTCTGAGGTATTGTTGGCAGAGACACAGTGAGAAGCTAAAAATAAAAGTGTGTGTGTGTGTGTGTGTGTGTGTGTGTGAGTGGGGGTGTAATGAGATGCAGCAGTTGGAAGAGTTTTCCCTTAGATGATGTATGGGCAACATATTTCTCACAGCACCAGTGAGCACTTTACCTCTGAGAAATGAGATGTTTTACATAATTGTGGTGATGGATTTTTAGATTTCAGTTGTCCCGCCCCCCAATTAATTCTGTAGCTCTACCAACAAACATTTACTCGGTGAAGGGATTTTCTCCATCAGTGGTTAAGTACAAATTCTCAAAATGAGTTTTATTCCTCTTTTCCTCCACAGCAAGATTCTAGTTCATCTAGTAACTCCAGGCTAAAAACAGTCTAAGTGAGTTGAGTGAATCGAGACATCCAGCCCAACCCTCTGCCTAACTCTTAAGGGTTTTGCCGCATTGCTTGTCAATCATGTCCTGAGCTATGGCAGGGGCCACCTCCTGACTATTGATTTGTATCTGTCTAGAGGAGATGCTGTCAACGGGGCTTTTAGCTTTATTTAACACACACACACACACACACACACACACACACACACACACGCCGGAACTGAGCACCCACTGCTTCACATCCACACAGCTGGGACCCAACCAGCTTCCCACTATTGGCCACTGGGGCATGTGGGGTTTTAACTGCCTCCCTCGAGGGCAACTACACAGCAGTTGCTGAGGGAAGAGACAGTGTTATACTTTTACAGCTCAAACAATGAAATTCATCTCCCTTTATTTACGCGCAGCCTAAGAGCTGTCAACAAAGCAGAGTGTTATTTTCATCACCTGTGCCATCCATCATTTAGACTGAGCAGGTGAATTGCTTCTGACTAGATATAATCCCTTATTGATCTCACTTATCGAACACTCTTCAGTCATGAAGGGGAAGGAGCATGTTCGACGATGTTTAAGCCTTAGGAAAACTAAGAAATTGATTGTTTCAGAGGGTGCAAATCAATTTTAGGAAGGTTTCTCCTTCTGTTTCAATGTAGTCCTTCACACATTCACAGGGGAGTTACACGTGCTGCTCTGGACCAGCTAGTTTTGTTCAGCTCAACTGGTTTTTGGAAGTTTGCATAAAAATGCAAATAGGATCACTTAACAGTAATGAGCCATGTGTCTCTCAGCCCCATCAAAGCCAAGATTATCTCCCCAAATCTGCTTTTAGCATTATCAGCATCGCCACTAGCACTCAAGTGTAGAGTACTAAGAAAAACATTGTTTTTCCTCTCAGCCACCAATCAAAACGGAGCGCTAAAGCCCGTTCTCACCCTCTCGATTGGCTGCGAGACCCTGCCAAAAATATTAGGCTGATTGGTTGTTGCTAAGCAGTCGGCGCTCTGAGAGGGTGGCAGCTTTTGGCGGACTCCGCTCGGCCGGCCCCGCCCCCTCCAAGTCATGCTGTGAATGTAGAAGTGAGGCAGAAGTCACCGAGAGCATCAAGTTCAACTTCAGAGATGGAAACAGGGCGCGCGAGAGATAGAAGAATTTCATTCGGAGGGAGATCAAAGGCTTGTGTGGACTCTTTGTACTCCAGATAAAGGATAAGAAGGAGCAGAGAGGGGGTTGGGGGCACTTAAGTCTACAACTTAGGTATCATGATGGTAATGGAGAAAACGAGCCGTGGAGGAAGGGAAGGGAAGGGAAGGGTGGGGGGGGGGAAGAGAGTAGCTATAAAAATAGTACTAAACCGAACAATAAAACCAACTCAAACAAAACAAACAGCCCTACTGTATCATTTATTTTCCACGTCTGAGCCCCGAGACACTGCTGCTCTGCTCGTCACCAAAGGGATAACATGTAGCCTGTGGGGCTGCTGCCGCCGACTGAGGCACTGAAGAAGACGTAGGAATGGAGAACGAAGAGGGAGAAAGGAGGGAAAGTGGTGAAGCTGCCAACACACTGAGGGCTGTTAGTGTCCTTGCCCGTAATGCTGTCAAAGTGTCATAATAGTGCAGAGCGTCTCTTCAATCACAAAGCGTATGGCGGAGCAGGGAGCCAATTAGCCTCGCTCTCACCAGACTCTCTGCTCCTCAGAGACACTCAGCCTCAGTCTACACACGCACACACACACACACACGCACACACACACACACGCACACACAAGCTGCTGGTAAACACACTCCATTGAAAGAAGCAACCAGGATGTTTACACAGGCCAAGTCTCCAAGGAGCGAGAGCCGTCGAGCCGCACCAATCATAACAGCCTTCCACTTCGCAGCAGCCAATGGAAGCACCGCTTTTCTCCTTTGCTTAGCCAATGGGTGGGCAACTCCGCAGACTCGGAGCCAATGGCAGAGCGGGACTGCCTGTAACCATGCAACAGCGAGCAGCCTGGATGCACGCTGGAGTTGTGGAGTTGTGCTGCCGCGCGGCCACCGAGAGGCAGAACAAAAATACGAGAACACGGGGAAGCACGTGGGGAGAAAGTTATGGATGCAGCTCTGAGCCGGCCGCACCCAGCACCACCAGCTGCATCAGCAGGAGGGGGGGGGGGGTGTGCACACTGTGCACATTCTTACAGATAATGTTTTAAAATGTCTCGATTCAGAATAATAATGAAAGAAAAACACACACCAGTAACCTGGGTACGTACATTGAAATGCTTTAATGTGGTAATCCCATCATTTAATTCAGGATATTAAAAGGCAGTTGGCACAGCACAGCAGAAACTGGGATTTGTTTGAACATGAATGTGTTCCCATGTGCCTAACATATGCCTAAAATAAATGAACACTTGCAGTAAGACTAGATTAAATGTCCCGGTTAAAAAAAAAAGAAGTCAGATTACTAATCACAGATGACATAAAAGCTGCATTTAAACACAGTTTAATGGGACTTGAATGTTTATATAACTGTCCTCTAAACCTTGTTGAATAATCAGGTGCTAATTGTTTTTTTGAGGTTTTTGTCACAGCAGCTGAAGCCGTATTAATGAGGACTTGAGTGACAGACCTGCGAGATGCAGTCTCCTTTTTAAAAAAACAAAATCAACCTCACATCCATCAGGGCCACTGCAGCAGACCACCGCAGCAGCAGAGAGCAAAGGGTGTGGTTAAAAAATAAATAAAAAACTTCTAGTACTAGCATAAAAAAAAAACACACCATTTAAAAGCGTTGCCATCACCATCACCCTCTCTCTCTCTCTCTCTCTCTCTCTCACACTCTCCCCTCCTGCTCCCTTCTCCAACCCATTTGATCTCACACGTGGTAAAATCCAAACTCTATGGCGCCACGCTCCTGGCAGCTGATTGGCTGGGCTGCAGCCCCGATCCGAGGATCTGATTCGTTGTTGCTAAGCAGTGAGGAGCCATCGAGAGTGAAAACAAGACAGCGTGGTCCTACTAACTACCAGCTAACTCCTTGTTTTCATCCCATCCTCTCCTCTCCTCTCCTCTCTTCTCCTCCCCTCCCTCCCTCTCTCTGAGTATCCCACCTTTTTGCCTCTGCCCCACCCATACTGCAGTGCTGCAGGATGGGTCCTGCCGACTTACCGAAATAGCCGCTGACTGACCTAATAAACTCATTCCTCTCGGTAACACATTGAAAAACCAACAGTGTTTGGCAATCACTTTTATCAAGAAGTAGTTACCATTTATGGCACGGCACACAGCTAGGAAACACGCAGACATCTAGTCAAAAGAGCCACAAGCTCTTCTATAACCCAGAGAGAGTGTTCATCAAGTGCAGAGAGAGTCAGGAAGTCAGCGACAAAGACATCATTATGGTCATCACGTCCCAGCATCAGCCCCTCTTGCTTATAAACCTCTGCTGATGGGACAACAACTTCAACATTATTACAGAGAGCAATCAAATAAGAAATAGTTGAAGAAGACAAACAAATAGCACCAGACGTGAATTAAAAATATGGTTACCTAAGGAATTAAAATATACAAGCTTGTTTGAGTAGACACTGAGTTTAGCAGCGAGAGGTAAACATTCAGACCCCTCCATTGTAAAACAACTGCTGTACACAAACTGAGCTCAAAGTGCTCAATTAAAAACTTCCCAGAGGGAGTTCAATCATCTTCATCTTGACCTGTTATTTTGGGGACAGTTTCTATTTATAAAAACCCACAACATCTCCCTGGTTACAGTTAGTGGACTACTGAAACAAAGTAAGAGAAAAAAAAAAAAGCATATGAACTCTCCTCCCTCCCCCAAAAAAAAAAAAAAAAAAAACTTCTCCTCCTCTTTTACCTAACTATAGCCAGACCCATGTGGCCAACTCAAATTCTGAGCACTAGCCCCGTCTCTCCGACACAATTGGCGGACAAGTCGCCCGGCTTGGCGGATTGGCTGTTGCTAAGCAGTAGGCTGGTGGGAGCCAGCCGGCAAGCACGGCGGCCCAGAAGAGCTGTTGCTGCTGCAGGGCCCTTAGGGGGGGGGCAGAGGGGGGGGCAGGTTCCAACAAAGCTACTGTCCTCTCTCACCTCACCTCCAAGTGCTCCCTAAAGGTGCTGGAGGTCCCGATGGAGCACTCGCTGGCGGAGGCATCAAACCTGCCAGCGCCGTCACATGCATGATTCACATACTACACACACACACAAACACACACACACACAGAGACAGATGTAACACCAAGTCTCCAGAGCAGAGTATGTAACATATAGATGGCAGCATTACAAGGGAGGTGACAGCCGTCAGTTGACACAACAGCAGCTTTCGTCACAACTGAAGGCCGGATCAAAGCGAACATCTAGAATATTTATAGATTACAGGATACAGGGGCGAACGAGGGAACGAGGATGAGAAAAAAAGAAGAAGAAAATAAACTGACAGAAACTTAAGAATGTTGCCATCTGAGCGTTGACTGATTCTCGAGCTGTCCGCATGAAATGTCTGCAAGAGTCTGAGTGTTTGAAGTGCTCCACACCAAAATCTAATTTGGAAGAAAATAAAAAGGGCTTTTTATTTTTTTTTTTCCCTTCATCCATTCTCTTTAAAAACACAAAGAGACCCAGACTTTGAGA
This sequence comes from Perca flavescens, assembly GCF_004354835.1. Lineage (NCBI taxonomy): Eukaryota > Metazoa > Chordata > Actinopteri > Perciformes > Percidae > Perca > Perca flavescens. The sequence continues at coordinate 27,499,771 of NC_041350.1, forward strand.
GTTCTATTATCAACAAAGCATTAAAGTAAATCTTCCAAGGTGGAGTGGGTTCATTGGTTTGGATTTTGTGTCAGGAACAAGGTCATGATACTTCCCTCTACTTAAATAGAGACTCTGTAAAGTTGATTAAGGGTGTGTTAACATTCTTATTATCACCACATGAGCTTGTCTGTTTGACTTGGGAGTTGAGATAACAGCAGCTGCAGGTAGAGCCTTGAAAGGTCACAGAATAGATAGATAGATAGATAGATAGATAGATAGATAGATAGATAGATAGATAGATAGATAGATAGATAGACTTACTGGATGAAATTACTCTGTTAAAAGTAGCAAGTTACCAAGGACATACACACATACTCACAAACCAAAAATACAAGAAATATACTAGAACAAAATACACACAATATTTAAAACAAAACACACACGCACACACAAATCCACATACACACCAGGAGCTACTGCAACAGGCTGCCGCACGACACAGCGCCATTGGCGATATGTTTTTAAAAGGCTGGCCTGATTCATCATAAGACACAGAGGTGATTACTTTCCAAAAAGTGTTCAATTTGACCATAGCTGATTTTCTTTTCTATTTTTTTTAAGTCCAGGTCCACGGTCATCACTTTGTATGTTTAAACGCTCTATTATCAACACCAACCATTCCGTGGGTTTTGTTTACTGTACTGTGACAACTTTTTTTTACAGAGGAATTGATTCTTGAGACATTTTTCATGCATTTTGAGCGCCGTATTCAGTGGACAGTTTATTTGTTTCTTACCTTGTCATATTTAACATATATATTTGTTGTTGTTTTATAGACCTGCTGGTTAATGAATAATTCACCTCTATAGTCTTGCTGCATCTGCCATCTTTGTTCATTCTTTATCTTATTGACTTCTACATATCACTGTTAACAGTTTGTTTTTGTGATGGTGTGCACAGTCATGCCCTCTGAGGCAGCATTGTGAAAAACTTAGTTTAATGCTATTACTTAGGTTCTGCACAAATAGACAAGTACTAAAAATAACCTTTGATGAGCTCAATATTTCTAGAATATCTTAAATATAATAAACCAAAACAAAAGAGAGGAAGGAATACTTTAAACTGTTAATGCTATGGGCAATATATTCTAAACATATTACCCAAAAAGTAGTAAGTAGTAGGAGTAAATCTGAAGTTCTTATCAGAGCAGAGTTCTGACAAGAACTTCAGATTTACTCTTGCATATACTGCACTGCAGAGGACAGGCAGGAATCTTAAGTTGCCCTCACACCACCGTTACTCTGCCATCACTTATATCCTGGTAAGCTGGTGTCCTTGGTGGTGCACTGGGTGTAAACAGCAAGCCACTTCCTGCCTGTCTGCGCAGTGGTGAACACCACGACTGTATTCCGGTGAACACCGTGTGAAAACAACTTTTGTTTTTTTCCTCTGTCTTACTCGATTTCTCAAAAGAACATATATACGCCAACTTATTACACCCATTCCTCTTGACTTGAGCTTCATGGGACTGACTGCACAGTGTGCTCAGTGGCTCCCTGTTGTGACAAAGCGGGGGTTGTTTGGTATCCCAAATAACAAGAACTAATATCTGATGCTTTCACCATCATGAAGATAAAGCAGCAGCAAGTTTAAGTATTAAGCTACAAAAAACCTCAAGAGGTTCCACTCCAATGTGTTCAATGTTATGACTGACTTCAATCCAACTTCCTCTTGAAAAGCAGACGGCACATGTATAATACTACACAGAGAATAATTTAGTGAATGACCTGATAGGCTTCAACGAAGAAAAAGGCACGGGAATAAGAATGATTCTGGAAGCTGTATCCCAGTCAAAAGTATCTGTAATGGTCTTGGTAAAACTAAAAGATAAAAAGAATAGCATGGCAGAGAGAAGGAACATCCTGAAGAACACACTGCGCCAAAGATCTAAGATGGGTGTCAAACCTACTGTTTACCAAGGAAGACTAAATCAATGCCCTACCCACTGCGCCAACAACCGCATCTCACTTTGGGCAGCAACAGCAGGTCTGACAGGGTTGGGGTCTGTGTGTGAAAATGTACACTTTTGACTGATAAAGATCCTGGGGATTGTCTCAGCTGAGTGACATCGCCTTTGCATAACAGTCATAAAATAATAATATGCACTTGTCAAGTTTGATTTGTGTTCTTGGTACCTGAGTAGAGCTGGAGCACCTATCGCACGTTTGCTTTTCATTTACAACAACTGCTTTCAGTTTATGTCCAAGACAAATGTCCTAACCACGGACGATAACAAGAAAGTCCACTCAGCCATTCCTGCTCTGTTAAATAACAACAGATCCGTGCGCCCAGGCAGCGTCTCAACATGTCAAGTCAGACACTTTGGATAGGGCATGACATCTTTTTTCTTGCCCTGCAGAGCCACTTTGCCTTTGAATTACACATTGCAACATACTGTACATGTCATGATCGCTTCCCAATTAACTGTGGTTAATTAAATAAACAGCCTGGTACTTTGTTCACACTTTGCTTTTCTCAGCTAAGATCTCCTGACAGGAGGAGATGAGCGGCGGGTGGTAAGATGATGGTATCTCTGTTGTTAAGTGATTATAGGAATGTTCCCTTCATGTAATGTGATGTGATTCCTGTATATGACAATGAATGGAAAATGGGCAAACTGACTGGGTGAATGTGGATAAGAAGCCCCGGAAACAAAATCAGGCAGGGTCCTGCCCATCACACCGCTCTTCTTGTTTATTTAGCACATAAACTGCGGTTTGGAACTTTTCAGATTTGTGGACTCTCGGTCAGAGAGCATGATTCTAACGTTACCTGTATGTCCAGTTAGTTAATATGCATATATACACATATTCTCTATTAATACAACTTCCGACAAGCCCAAATAACAACCAAGACATGACAGTTCACGAAACGTGACAGCTTCACGCTAACAGCCTGCGGTCAGTGCGCAGGGGACTTTCTGGGTCGATGAACTGCAAGCAGGGCGTTTAGCCCGGACATGCCAAGCCGAATGGACTGTACAGACAGTAGACGAAATAATCTCAAATAATACCTTAAAAAGTAGCTCGTTCAAGTTAACCACATATGACTGTCGCGTGGTTTTTTTTCGGTGTACTTTGCGAAAAGTACACAGGAAACTGTCCAAACTTTAATCGAATCGAATCTGCGCCTGTTATCCGACACGAAGTCAAACTCAGTCGTCAACAGTGTGTTTTTGTACTCTGACAGCTCGCTGCCACCGCTTAATATTTATTCTACGACAATATATCATAAATACGAGTAGGTGAGCAGCGACAAAACTGGTTTAACGAGATGTAGGAGTCGGAGGGAACATACGCAATCACATCCACAACAAGTTTTGAGTGCAGTACCGAGGCGAAGCAATACATAGCATGCGTCCAAAGGACGAGACAGTGATCAACGCGTTAACGTTATAGCTAACTAGCTAGTTAAATGAAAAAGAGAGTTTTTCATGCTTTCATTTTGTTTGTTTGTCTTTTATAGAGGTCGTCCATATTTTGCAAGTGTGAAACACGCGTGTCAAAACTGCAAGTGTCCGATAATGGGTGTCTAGCTGCTAGCGGTCTGTTAACTTTAACCATTTAAAAAAAAATACCTTGTCGGTTGGACGTTTCCTTTACTTTCTCCATATGATTCGTCGGTCTCCCCAGCCGAACCGTTATCGTCATCCTCAATGGTAACGTCAGCTACAATAACCGGGGGGCTAACGTTCTCCAAGCCCCGCTCCATGACTCTTGCACCATCTTCCCCCGAGGTCGAACCTGAGCCCCGGGTGGCGGACTGCGGCTCCCTCCCGATGGCGGAGCCTTGAGCTTGCGAAGTCCCGAATCCGATGAGCGCTTTCAGCAACAGCAGGAGCACCAGGGAAATGCTCACGTTTCCAAAGTGAAGCCCCCTTTCCATTTGTAAGACTGGCACATTAGTGAAATATGAGATTTACACGCCACTGGCCTTGTAAATCTTAACATGAAAAAGTTAAAGTGCAAAATAAAAAACTGTAACTACAAAGAAAACTCCGTTGTGTCTTGCAAAACGCCCTTCTGTTCTTTAAGTAAACATAAACAGCCACTGGGACACCATGTTATTCCCTTTATACTTCACACAAGACTTGCCTTGGTAACGCTAAGCCCCGCCTTGTTTCTACACGAGGATTGGACAGTAAAATCCCTACATTCGTTAAAAATTAATGTAACCGTCTCTCATTGCGCCGTTTGCTGTCAATCATGTATACTCGCATACTAAGCAGAATGCGATTGAATAAGAGAGCCGTCACTCAAAAAGGCGGGCTCAAACTGTTCCAGCCCCCCCAAACAGTCCACTTCATTGGCTAATCCTAGGTTTGTCAAAACGACGCAGGCGCACTGGCGTCTGGCACACAACGGGACCAAAAGGTGACGCAAAAAAATCCCCGATGGCGAATCCTGTTGCGGATATATGATTGGTGGGATGTGGCACCGTCCGTTCAATAAGAAAGACAGAGTCGATAAGCAGCAACGCTATTGGTCTATTTATAAACTCGTGACTAAACGTCAGCACTAGATTTGGTATTTCAGCTGTCATTCACGAGTAGTTGTCAAGACAGCCGACATAGAAGCATCAACGTGGCTCTCATGATCATATGTACATTTCCTGGTCACGAGTTTTATTTTCTCACTTTCGAATAAACAAACCATTATTACATAATGTCTTTGAAAGACTCTAGAAGCATTAAAAACTTTTTAAAATGGAAACTTGAAACTGCATTCCAGCCACAAAGCTTTCAAGTTCATTGGTTGCGTTTTCATAAATATTCATGACCGCTACTTTAAACCAAAAACATGTGTAGCTGTACAGATAGTTGCTCAATGCATATATGATACTTTTGAATGGTTTTAGGGAGCATCTAAGGTCTCATTGTGAACCCAGTTTGCTGTGCGAGACGTAAACACCTTGCAGCAGAATTGCTTTGCATTTCTAGCGCCCCCAAGCGACCATAGAGGAGAACGGCACCATCAATTTTTTTTTTTTTTAAACTGTAATCACTGGTTGCCAAGTTTTTTGACATTTTGTTTGACATGAAACATACATTTTGTACTTACAAAGGCTTGGTTAATCCAAATAACAAAATAAATAATCTGCTACATCTACTGATGTCTAAAAGGGCTTATTTTCATTGTCAATTAAGCTGGTGAATATTTTGTTGATTAATAGATAGGTACATAAGAAAATAGCCTATACCCTAAGCCTTAACATTAATAATTGTCTGTAAACTGAAATCTATTCAGTTTACTACAACCTAAATACACTATCAAAATTGTTGCCAATTTATTTTCTGACGATGGACTAATTGAATTATTGACTAGTTTCAGAACAAAGTCTGAAAATGACAAATAAAAAAAATAAAAAAAGGAGGCATTACTGTTCTCATTACAGTTATGTATTGGTTGACAAACAAAAGAGCACCTTCACAGCAAAAATGATTATCACAGTGAATTAGTAAAGAAAGGAATAAGAGGTGTACTACAACTTGTATCGGACCCAAACTGGGCCATATATTCTCAGTTAACTTTTGCTTTGTCTACACACCACTGAAGCCGATACATCCTCAACGCATCCAGTTCCATTTGATTTAAGAGAGCAGAATTCAACTCGAATAGTAGAAGTCGACTAATAGAATTGGATGCCCGGTACCTAATAACAGTGGCTTGTAGACAAATTAGCATTTACATTTCCCAGATGTTGCTGAGAGGTGTACATACAAAAGAATAAAACACACAAAAATTAAGTTTAAGGCATTGTGAGCCAAAAGAACAACAACTGCATTCCAAAGTGAAATATATCAAGCATCTGTAAAATAAACTATCACAAGTTTTTAACAAAATGATGGTTGTTCCTGTTTAAGACTTCAAAATATTTAAATGACTTCATGAAACATGACATATGTCAGAGTTTTTTTTTGGGAGCTGGACACTAATTAAACCAAACCTTAAGGATTTATCTATGGTCTTTAGCTGCTGCATTTTTGATACAATTATATATTGAAAGGTCTTGCCTAAAACCTGATGATGCAGTTTTTAATCCTAATTTAGCACTGATTCTGAGTGACAGTGTTCCAACAATGGGACCAGCTACATAATCAATGAATCTGGCTACATCTGAATAAAACAGGCTGCCAAGGCACATACAATATACTTGTGTTGCTGTTGGTTCAGATTTGAGCTACATCAGTTAGCAATTAACAACAGCCAGGGAGAAGAACTCCCATATCATGACTGAAGATCTCATTCATTTTTTTTTTTAGCTTTTTTCAGTTTAAATTAGAATATTAATTACAGAAATTAATTCTGTAAAGTATAACGTCTTGATGCTGTCGAATATTGTTCATATTACTCCTCTCTGTGATCTAATGAAACAAAATGACATATCAGCTGTCTGACTGCTTACAATGTCCTGAGCCTTCACTTGACGAGTGGACTTCGGTTATTTGCAGCAGCCTAAAGTAGCAGATGGCAATAGTTTGACGTATGATTATAAACTTTTAAATGTAACTTTAATAGCATCATTTCTTTTGATAGAACTGAAAATATAATCTCAAGGCACACCTTAGTTTCATTCTGCGACACTGCAGTGATTGACAGCACTTAGACATTTAGTCAAACCTGCTAATCACAGGGAGAGCCAACGTTCCCACTGAGACCAGGCAGCCAAACTGAGCAACAATAAGGAAAAAATAATAATAAAAAAAACACTAAGCATATCCGATGCACTTGATTTTACTCATCAGGCACTTTAAAACTCAGTGTCAGACGCATCACCTGCAGAATGAGAAAAACCAAGTGATCCTCAAATGTATCTGGCTTTGAGATGTGCGAAAAGAGCCCAGCTACAGTTTGGTCCAGTTCTGCAGGAGGTGCAGCTCTGTCCAAACACAGTCCGAGACCAGGTGTAAATCATAAACACGGCACTTGTGGGTAAAAGTGAGGTCATTCGGGAGGAGGGACGACCGGGAACGTGGCAAACTCTTCAGTTGACGGGAGGATCTCGAACCTGCACGCTTCCATCTTCCATCCCAAAGTAGGCTCGTTCAGCCATGCCGACGAAAAGCCCAGTCTCCACCACACCTGAAGAGGACACAAAACACACACCATTTTGTTAGAATACAAAGATCAAATCCAAATATTAAGGGTGATTACCAATGTTTTAAATTATAACTATCAGCTTTAGTTAAGAGCCAAAACGCAACCAACATTTCCCCAAGTCTTCCTTCGGGAAACTTCCTTCGGTTTTTGTCCCTCTTGCACTTGTGCTTCCCCATTTCTGGGAGGTTGTATGTGATGATGATGTGTTAGCAGCACAATATGCACAACAGGAAAATACTTTGCTATCTATTTAATGAGACAGGTGCGTTAGGAGAGGGACAAGGAAGTCAAAAGTTTCAAACAAACTCCCGCACACTGTCTTAACTTGCAAAGATACATTTAATTGCAATGTCTCGGTACTAGACCATAAGGCAAAAAAAAATTAAGTACTGAAACACGGCCATAAAATAGGGTTGCACAACAAGAGGGAAATATGCGTTAACATTGAATATCACGAGACAATATTACTTGCGATAAACAGATGTTAAAGTGTGCTCAGTTCTGCTGCTTTCAGTATTTGCTAAAAGACAACAAATTGCTTTTTGAATTTAAAACAAATGAAATAATTTCATTCAGCATTCTTTTATTGAACAAATCACACATTGAATTGAATATAAAAAGCACCACTAAAAAAGGAATGACAGTTACATTTTAATGTGCAGTTTTCTATTGTTATTTTCTTTCAACTAACATAAAAAGTCTGAGCGTCTTTCGCAATGCATTTATTGCGCCAGTTGAGATTGCGACAATAAATAAATATATATATATATATATATATATATATATATATATATATATATATATATATATATATATATATATATATATATATATATATATATATACACACACACACACACACACACACACATACATACACACACAGTGCAGCCCTACATTAAAGTGCTCATATTATGCTCATTTTCAGGTTCATAATGGTATTTAGAGGTTATATCAGAATAGGTTTACATGGTTTAATAAAAAAATAAATAAAAAACACCTTATTTTGTTGTACTGCACATTGCTACAGCTCCTCTTTTCACCCTGTGTGTTGAGCTCTCCGTTTTAGCTACAGAGTGAGACATCTCACTTCTGTTCCATCTTTGTTGGGAGTCGCACATGTGCAGTACCTAGGTAAGGACTACTAGCCAGTCAGTATGAGGGCGTGCCCTGACAGTACCTAGGTAAGGACTACTAGCCAGTCAGAAGCAGAGTATGAGTGCGCGCCCTGACAGTACCTAGGTAAGGACTACTAGCCAGTCAGAAGCGGAGTATGAGGGTGTACCATGCTAGCAGCTAGGCGAGCATTATAACGTGTGTTACAAAGTGACCACGTTGGTCTCTGAAGTAAAGGCTGGACTACAATAGAGCTGTTTGGAGCAGTTGGTGAACAGTGTTTTCTGTTGGAGATGGTAAGTCCCTTTGGGGGAGACTTTGGGCTTTTTCACTTTGTAAACCTATAACGTGCACAAAAAAGATATATAACACAATAAAGGAAAGGGAAAAAGCCAAAAAGCATGATATGAGCACTTTAAATGAATCTTTGCAAGTTAAACAGTGTGCAGGAGTTTGTTACCAAGCAGCACAATATGCAGCAGCGCCTAAACACAGCCACTTTTGTCCTCACCTGGAATCATCTTGATTGCGGTGTTGACTTCCTTCCAGTTCTCGGCGTGCTCAAACTTCCAGTCCAGGATGAAGTTACTGTTGTCAGTGACCACAGGACCCTGGGAGCCAGAAAGACACAACTCAGACCTCAAGTCACTTGCCAAAATCATTCAAAAGTTAAAAAAAAAAAAAAAAAACAACAACTTTGTAATCTATCACCCAGAGGGATGTGAGCCAACTTCACAAGACAGAGTTTAGGGCACTTACTACACAACTGAAATGTTGTGATAAAATGGTCCAGCACAGTTTTTCCAAGACAAGGGACTACAACAGGACCATGACTGAGGTAAACAAAAATGACACACACTTTTGTTAACTTCACTGAAAAGAGTTATTTGAACGTTGAACAATTTTCATTTAAAAAAGGACTTTGTTCCCCAGTGCACTCCGACAATAGAAAGGTTAAAATAAATCTAGAAACAATAGTCGTATTTAAAAAATCAATTTGGCAAAGTCTAGATAAATCTGAATTAGCTGATAAGCAGCTTTGGCTATTTTAGACCCTTTTAGGGGGGTTGTCAGCTTACTTGACAACAAGATGCGTTTTCAACTCCGACATTGTGAAGAAAGCTGTCTCGATGCCGGTAGCTAGCTCGGCCTGCTAGCAGGCCCGACCGGCATCTTTTAAACACTAGAAGTTGATAATTTCATGGCGCAGATTAGAACCCAAATTAAAACCGTAAGCACTAAAATTGCTGAACGTTAGAACATTGGGTCAAATTGGTCGTTATTACTGTGACTTATAAAAAATGTCAGGTTAATAGTGTCAAAAAAACGTTAGCTGATGTTGTTGTTCAGTAGCTAGCTCAGAGATTATCAGATAATTACTGATTTAGTGGTTTTCTTTTTTACATGGCACTGTATCCATGTCACATTCTCATTAGGGGCTGAGCCCCCCCCTAAAGGTCTGATCCTAGAATCGCCCCCGATAAGCAGAACTGACCCATTCCATACCTCGATTGGGTGACAACAATGTGATTATTAAATGATCATGTGCAACTAGGAGGCAAACGTTGATTAAATAACACGTCTGTGATAATCAAGGCTTCCTGGGTAAACCAAATGGGACTTGTCCAGTCATTAGTACACAAACTGCCCCCAGGCTCAACAACCAAAAGGAACAATACAAACATGAAGAGCCAGAATCACAAACACTCTCCCTTCTTCTGCTGGATGCTGTTCATTTCAAAAGAATGGCGTAGGAAGTCAATCATTTAGGTTGTACTCTAAAGACTGTTAATGAGGCAGATACAGGGCATGTGTAAGTGGTGTGTTTGTCCTCTGGTTCCACTGTTCTCACAGGCCCTTCCCTCCTGGAAAATGGGCCCTGTAGAGTATTCTTGTGAACAAACAAGAGTTACCCTTACGTTTCTAACCAAAACATTGTGTGACAAGTGTGTGCAATGCAAATAAGACATTTGCAAAGACAATTTTTAGGGCTGTCAATCGATTAAAATATTTAATTGCGATCAATGGTCCATATTTAACTCGTGATTAAACACAACAATTAAATAATTTTTTTTATCTGTTCTAAATGTACTTTAAAAAAGGGATAATTTTCAAGTTTGTAATGCTCTCATCAACATGGAATGTGGTCAAATACGCTTGCTTTATGCAAATGTTTAATATTGCAACAATCCAATACAATGACAAATGTGTAGAATATTCTCCAGAATAAACTCAAAGATACTGTATGCTCAAAATATTTGCTGAAAGCATAATATGGCGAACTCAAGCCCATCAAGCTACAAAATGCATCAGTACAGGTGCACCTCAGGGTTGCGTAAGTTCACCGGTCCTGTTAACCCTTTATACTAACGACTGCACTAATAGTCTCCCGGGTAACCTGTTTTTCTGCTTCATCAGAACTCCGATCCATCACTGTACTTCACGGAAGTCAATACATTTGTTCTGTGGTGTGACAAGAACCATCTCACCATTAACATAAAAAAAAACTGAGGAGATGGTGTTTGACCCTCGGTCGGTGGGGGATAGGGCTGCAGCTATCGATTCATTTTGTAATCGATTAATCTAGCACTTTATCGATCAATTAATTTTTTTTTTTGCGTTTTTTAAAACAACCCAAACTAGGGAAAAAAGCAACATTTTTGGAAAAAAAAGCAACATTTGTATTGCCTACATTGCTTACAATATCATCTCTCAAAAAACTAAACATAGTAAGTGCATTTAAGTGCCATATTGCATGGTTTTTAAAGAATTCTTTCCAAATGATAACCTCAAACTAAGGCATACATTAAACACAAACACTACACAAACATTACATTAAGTTGTGCAACTTAACTTTCAACCTGAGACTGATCTGTATATACAGTAGGCCTATATGTAAATATTATTTATACTCAACCTATTTTCATTTATATATTTGATTATAATGTCATACAGCTCTGTTACACTTATGCTATTAGGTCATTGATCAGCTGTTTCTCCGGAGGGAAGGGGGGAGAGAGAGAGACGCAACAATCGGGTGTTTTTCTAAAGGGATAGTCAACGCGTCAGCTCTTTTGATCAGATCGTTGTCACCACTACGTATTTTCTTGTCTTTGATTTTGGTGGTAGTTGTGTTTGGTGTAGTTCCACCGTCCATACGACTCTGATTTACTTTTGTCAGTCCTCTTCGTGGAATGGATGATTAAGTTAGACTCCATGTTTTCTGTTGAGATGCTAAAGCACTGACGTCGTGCTATTATTGTGGTAAGCTAGTTTGATTTTGCAGTAGACACACTGTACAGAGTTTTAATTACGTTTGAACGGATTCCAAACTTTGGACACTTTGTCGTTTTCTCCTGCCTGTCTCTTCTCTTAGCCCCTCGCTATTTACGCTCCGTAGGGAAACACCATCCGTCAGCGACACAACGTTGGTAACATTGATATAACGAAGCTTTGAGGCAAGTCATTTTGCATTGAGGATTTTTTGTAATCGAATTATTCGAGAAATCGTTTCAGCCCTAGTGGGGGATCATACCCCTTTGTCCACTCATAGGAGGATATCAAACAGGTCACTTCTTATTAGGTATCTGGGCATCCACCTGGATAACCTTTTAAGCTGGAGTGACCACGTAGATTATGTATGTTCCCGTTTACAGCAAAGACTGTATTTCTTACGTAGACTAAGGGTGTTTGGTGTCAGCCAGAACATCATGTTTTTATTTTATCAGGCAGTGAGAGTGTTATCAGGTATGGGATGACGGCGTGGTTCAGCAATCTCTCCGCACAGTCCAAATCAAAGTTGCAGTGCCTGGTACAGAATGCTATGAAGCTGATGGGGAGGACTGATACGTTCTCCCTTCAGTCCATCTATGAGCAGTCTGTACTTAGGCAGGCGCAGAGAGTATTGTTGGACCCGTCCCACATCCTTCAAACGGAATACGAGCTCTTGCCTTCTGGCTGAAGGTATAGAATCCCTAAAACTAAATTGAACCGTTTTAAATACTCCTTCGTACCAGTCTCCATCAAAATTTTAAATAGATTGTACAATTTCTAATAGGCCTGAGAAGTGTGCAATAACCTGGTGTTCTGCATTTTATTTATTTTTTTCTGTGTGTATGTAGCCTGTGTATGTTTTTAGCTGTTATTTGTATTTTTACGTGTATCTATTGTCTGTAATGGCAGCTAGTACTATGCACTTTTGAGTCCATGACAAATTTCCCCTAGGGGACAATAAAGTATATTCTATTCTACAACAGATGGGCACATTGACCTGAATGGAACATTACTTGGTAATACTGACACAATGTATTACACAGCTTGGTTGAATATTTGATGCGGATTGGTCAATCACTGCGTTCTGCAGCTATTTCTGTACAACAGGCCAATGCCATGGACAAAGTTCTGATCATAGATTTGGGCGCACCATTTTTAAATCAATAAAAACTTTTTTGGACAGCCCTAATTTTACATCGTTTACATCCACATCTACTAGCTTGCAAGTCTTCTCATTCGCGACCTTTGCTTGCACACTGCAGCATATTTTGGCACTTTGCCACCGCTTGTAGGTAAGTCAAATAGTGTGAAGCCATTGGTAGAAATGTGAGTTACGTCACCATCTTGCACAAGACAAACTAAATGGGGACACACTTGTGAAAAAAAAAGGCTCCATAGTGCTACAATAGGTCATACAGTCCACAGGGTGCCAGAAAGTCCAGATATGTGTAGGTACACTGACTTGGTAGCCATTTTGGCCAATAATCTGGTCCAGAGCAGACTGCAGTGAGTGATTTATTTGCTGAAGAATAATTAGGCTCTTCTAGTTTTAAAAAAGGTATCACCAGCCATCATTCTTAACCAGGACCTTAGGAACACCCCCCCCCCCCAAGCCCCTGGAAAGAGAACTAGAGGAAACTAACTGTACTGTATGAAAACAGAATTTCAGCAATATAACCAACTGTGAAATCGCTGCTGGAACAGAGGTGTTATGATGACAGAAGACACAGCAAAGCCAATCCTCCACTTACTGCTTTACTGACAGCCATCCGTAAGTTTGCCTCCCCTCCAAAGCGCTTGGCTATCGTCCTGGAGACGGGGACGTACGCCATGGGGATCACCTCAATAGGAACTCCCTTCTTCCACTGCTGGCCCAGAGCCTTGGAGTCCTTCCTGGGAGAGGAGACGCAAGATAAGATCCATATCTGGGCGCGCACACACATTCACGCTGCAGATTAAACCACGGAGCCCTTGTATTCCATACGAGCGTATCCTTTAGGTACACAATCTGAGAAGATCTTTTCTGCTGGATCGGAGTTCTACAGAATCATCCAGTTACCATGTTCATACAATAGCTCGTGTGGGGAACGTCTCACAAAAATAGAAGTAAAAGAGACACGTAGAGTAGGTGATGATCTAGCTGTGTGGAAACAGGGCAATAACATTCAAAAGTCCAACTTATGTCCTATTGCACAGAGTGACTCCAAACCCCCAAGACAGTCAGCTAGCTTTTATTTTTTTTTAAAACGTCAAGTTAATGCTACTAATCACTGGTTATGAAAAGCAAACCACACGAGCAAGGCTTTGATAATCAAGTCTAACACAAACATGCAATTAAAGTCTAGTGAACTTCTTACAAGACCATAAACCGCCGCCTCTCGACCAGCTAATACATGCTGTACACATTCAACAAATCTTCAGTGACAATCCACCAAACAAAGCCACGTTCTCCAGTAATTATCCTTCTCTCATTGAGTTCGACCAGCAAAAAGACAAACCTGTAGTCAGCAACGACAACGAAATGTTTGGCACAGCCGGCGACAATCTTCTCCTGAGTCAGGCAGCCGCTGCGAGACAAAGAGAGGACGAGGGTGAGACAGAAATCGGAGGAGACATTCCACGGCTCAGACAGCTCAGTTCTGCCGTCAGCGTTACAAACTGCACTCACCCGCCGCCTTTGATCAGCGTGAGGTCTGCGTCCACCTCGTCTGCGCCGTCAATCGCCACGTCCAGCTGCGTGGGAGGAACATCAACCGATTATTACAGCAGACAACAAACTGCTGGGATCATAATTGTGAGTTCCTGGCCAGAACTGCTGATAAGTATTTATATGCCATTCTTACATCTGACTGCAAAAAAGCATTTACAAGACGTTGGCTGCTTCCCGACCCTCCCACAGTCTCAAAATGGATAGATATTGTAAATGGGATATATGTAATGGAAGCAATTACCTTTTCCTTTCGTCTAAAGAAAAGTACATTTGTTAGTCTGTGGTCCAAATGGGTCAAATATGTAAAGCCCTTAAGATCAGACTTTGTAGAGGTGCTGAATTAGTGATCCTGTGCTTTTTATTTACTTTAGTTTCTAAACAGTGGAAGTGTAACGTGCAACATATATACTGTATACAACCTTTTACTGTCCTCCTGAGGGCTCGCTATGTTTCAGGGACGTATTAGAAGTGGTTTTGTTTCGGGTTTGTTTACATGATGCTGGGCGCGCACGCCTCCGCCACACAAATAACTACTGACGCAACGCGAGTGTCCGAAATCTCGTTTGATCGTTCCCTATTTAATCAACACTATAAAGGGAATTGACCTTTCTCACAGCAGACATTTTGACTTGTCATAGTAGGAAAAGCCCAGCTGAAATTGATAACCGTAACGATGGCTCAGTTCCATCAAGTGTCCCTGTAAGCTATTTCAGTGAGTCAGCATGTACAATACCAGGACCTCTCCTAAGTGGAATGCAGCCATCATTAATGGTTTAATACCAGGGCCTCTCCTAAGTGGAATGCAGCCATCAGTAATGGTTTAATACCAGGGCCTCTCCTAAGTGGAATGCGGCCATCAGTAATGGTTTAATACCAGGACCTCTCCTAAGTGGAATGCAGCCATCAGTAATGGTTTAATACCAGGACCTCTCCTAAGTGGAATGCGGCCATCAGTAATGGTTTAATACCAGGACCTCTCCTAAGTGGAATGCAGCCATCATTAATGGTTTAATACCAGGGCCTCTCCTAAGTGGAATGCAGCCATCAGTAATGGTTTAATACCAGGGCCTCTCCTAAGTGGAATGCGGCCATCAGTAATGGTTTAATACCAGGACCTCTCCTAAGTGGAATGCAGCCATCAGTAATGGTTTAATACCAGGACCTCTCCTAAGTGGAATGCGGCCATCAGTAATGGTTTAATACCAGGACCTCTCCTAAGTGGAATGCAGCCATCAGTAATGGTTTAATACCAGGACCTCTCCTAAGTGGAATGCGGCCATCAGTAATGGTTTAATACCAGGACCCTCCTAAGTGGAATGCAGCCATCAGTAATGGTTTAATACCAGGACCTCTCCTAAGTGGAATGCAGCCATCAGTAATGGTTTAATACCAGGACCTCTCCTAAGTGGAATGCAGCCATCAGTAATTGGTTTGAATACACCTGTGCTTTTCCTACTATGACATGTCAACATGTCTGCCGTGAAAAAGGTCTATACACAGCTACTGGCGATACTCAGCCCTACAACAAGCCACCCTCTAGATTCAGAATTAGCAACAGTCAGCTCCACCATTCATGTCTTCTCTGCGGCTGCACGGGCATCATGTTCACAACGCTCCAATTCATGCCGACAGGGTTTGAGCGCCAACATATTGCGGCCCTTCCTTGCTGCCATGGCTTTCGGGTTCGTTTGTAACGAGCTCACCGTACCTCTGGGTGCCTGTCCAGATCCGACAGCGCCAGGCCGTGCTGCAAAATCAGCTGACGAGCCTGTGGGAGGACAAACCCAGAGATGGGACACAATGTGACCAGCAGGAGACCAGAGTTTGTGCAGGTTCCAAGTCAAATTTAAGACTTTTTAAGACCATTATGAATTTAATTTAAGACCTTTATCATACATCAACTAAGCCCTAAATTCTTTTTTTAAGCCAAGTATCGCTGAACGTTTTATGTCTGTGCTCGAATCCAAAAGAGACTCGAGCCAATAACACGAAAGCTGATTGGCCGCAATGTAAGTTGCATGCTGGTCTCATTTGTAGTTGTAATACAGCAAAATTATATTTGGACTAGCATAAGAAAGAACTACAACACCACGGAATAAAAAGCATTGGAGGTAGCGGTGTAGGATGTCAGAAAAATTTTGACTTAGACCTAGAACACGGTACTCCAGCAAATGTAAGACTTTTTAAGGCCTAACATTTTTATTTGGAAACTTTTTAAGACCCTGCAGAAACCCTGGAGACATGAAAAAAATCTGCAATACTCTGTGCTTTTGTGCATGTTTTTGTAGAAACGGCACAAATACACAAAGAGTTCTTATTGATGTTAGGAAATTGGGGAATGAATGCATCTTCTCTTGCAAGTTAAAAAAAAAAAAAAAAAAAAAAAAAAAAAAAAAAGATTGTGTGTGGTAATGAAGCCACAATGTTGAAACACATGCTGTTGCCACTGTGTATCATTACGCCACGAGGATGAATACTATTCAAAGTCATGTTGGCCTATAAGTTAACACTAAATGTTCCAAACCAACCTGGAAAGAGGTGGGCACACACACGATGTTGAGTTTCTCCTGACGCACTCTCTCAGCTGGAATAAACAGCATACACAAAGCAACCTTAAGCATGGCTAAGTGTGGCTGCTTCTGCATTTTGTTTTAACATAAAAAAGAATTCCAATACATACACAGAAGCAGACTGAACTTTAAAATCAAAAAGTAAGCATTGTGCTTTAATCTTACTGTGGCCAAGTTAGTGTTTAAAAAGACAAAAAAAGTCAATTGGTCAGTGGTTTCACTCACCTAATCTGTCCACAGCATAGACAATGGTTGATCCGCTGCCCACTCCAACCACCTGGTTGTTCTATGACAGACAGAAAATGGGGTCAGCCCAATGTTCCCACAGCCCTATGGACCCACATTTCTAAGACCTTTTTTTCACTGAAAATTAGGCCCTAAATTAGGGTTAGGGTTACATTCCATCTGTAGTCCATTGCTACTGGATAATAGGTTGGGTGTAATTGGCTACCAAATTGGGAGAAAGGGGGATCAAATGTGATACAATGAAAAAGGAAATGTGGGAACATAGGGCCTAATTTTGGAGAAAAAAAAAATCTTAGAAATGTGGGAACATATGCACAGTCCATATGCAAAAAAATTCAATTGAAATGAAGTGGAGAGCAGTACTGGAGATGTGAAATATTAAAAGTGCATTTATGTGTTCATAAATTTTTTCCTTTTCCAGAGTCATACCGGAACAAAACCCCATGAACACATGAATATACCGCCTCGAATATACAATGAAGTTCAAAATAAGTTGAAGTAAGTAACAGTTTCAACAACATATCACACGCCTTGATAACATTTTGTCCACTTCTTGTAGCCGATATTTCATGACCAAAACTGTCCATATGTCACATTCCTGCTCTGTCGCAGTTCAATTATATAATGTGTAATTGCAAACTGATACTTTACTATTACACCATGCGTAATACACGACACAGAATACAGCCTCTCTGTCAGCTTCTGTTTGTCACTCAGGCTGCAGGTTTAAGCCATGTATAACATCTATTTCTGTTTGTCCAGCAGTTAAAACCCCACTGACCGTTCTATTAGCAGCTAACACATGCTATCTATGACATACGGTCAGTATATTTATAGTCCTTAATTCTGAACAAAGTTAGCCCACTATCCCGGGCCAAGCATGCATAACACTGAGCTAATTCCCTCTCAAACCGTGCAAGTTAGGTAACGGGAATACGTTAGCAAGCTAGGCTACATTACTGTTTGTATAGTAGCCAACTTTGCTAGCATGCAGCATCCGAGAATGTGGCTAAGACTACACACGACTGAGCTGCTGTAAACTTAAAGCTAGCAGGCTGTGGACACTTGTGGATATATTAGCTAACAGTGACAGTTAATGTACCTGGACGTGGTTATCCACCGCGGCGTAAGCGGCCAGTTTCTTCGCTTCCTCTGCCATGTTGTTCGCGACGGACCGACTGAACCACACGTGTTTCTGGCGGCGGCGGCTGCTGCTGCTGCTGCTGCTGCTGAGAGCCACCAGCCTCCAGGATGCTGAAGAGAGAACTCCAGCTGCCAAGTTACTGAAGGAGATCCACCCCTGAAGTTTCATGACCCGGCCCCCAAAGAGACGGTCAGACAGGGAACACTTCCGCACCAGGAATCTAACGACTTGTAGATCTGCGGTTATCTGCGCAGGTGCAGCACAGCAGCAGCCCACTTGTTATCATACATCATTATTGGACAAACCGAGGCTGCACTCAGAGAAGTTCACCTGTAGAGCAAGTATTCACATCCTTTACTGCTGTACAAGTACTAATACCACACTGTAAAAAGACTCTATTACAAGTAAAAGTCCTGCATTGAAGAGGTTGTTTAATTACGAAAATGTACTCAATGCAGAAAAATGTCTGTTGAATATGCAACTGATTCTTTTTTTCTTTTGCTGATTATTTTCTCCATTAATTGAATAATTGATTGTTTGGTTTGTAAAAAATGTAAAAACAGTGAGAGAAAAAAACAATTACCCAGAGCCCAAAGTGACACCTTTACAATGTTTGTTTTGTCCAACCTACAAACCTCAAAGATATTTAATTTTTTTTAAGGATTTAAATAAGTCTGAATTACATGATTTTGTATGAAAACTGACAAACTATTATCAAAAAAGTTGCTCTTATAGTCAAACTTTTCATACACGCTTTACTTAATTTGTAAAGTGATTAGAACTAAAGTTGCCAGATAAATGTAGTGCAATAAAATATTTCCCTCCCTGTAAAACAAGAGACCCAAGAACCTCAGAATTGTACTTAAGTACAATACTAGAATAAATGCACTGAGTTATATTCCATCTCCCGTTTGTCACGTTTTTTTTTTTTTTTTTTTTGTGGGGATTGTTTCTGTGCAGTATCTAAAAAAAAATACCAAAATGCATCCTGATGATTTTCAGAGTGGTGGAGCAGAAAATCTAAAGTTTGTCCTCAGGGTGGCGCCAGAGGAAAAGCTATGGGGTCAGTCAAATTGAAAAGGTTCATCCCTTTGGGAGCATGACTGAGCTCAGCAATGATCACAACATTCATATCAGATAGATTATGAGATTTATTGTGTGCAAAGTTGATATTTTGGCCTGAGGGTGGTGCAAGAGGTAAGGGTTAAGTAAAGTAAATACATTAAGAAAAGGTTCAATTCTCTAGAGAGCTGGACATTTGCTCTGTCGATCTGCAAATTAGATTTTGAGGTTTTTGTTGTGCACAGCAGAGAGCGCAGTTGTCATTTCAGCTTTGGGAGGGACAGAGAACTTAGAACTGGGGCAGCCACTTCAACCAGTCTTCACCAATAAGACTCATGTGTTTTTAATGGGAAATGTTGCCCGTCCATCCTATTGTTCTTTCTTGTGTCCTCCCTACTTTGGGAAATATAAAACACATTAGTCTAGAATAAAACATTGTTTCGTTAAATAAAATAAATAAATGCTAGCTTTCAGTATTTGATACTGGATACCACTGCCACATTTTGGTTGGTACCAAAAGGTTGAAAGGTTCCAGGCCCAGTGCTAGTTCCATTTGGGATTACACTTGCTTGAAACAAAGTGTTATTTTTTTACATAAAGAAATGGTCTGGTTAAAATAGCTCCACAACAGATTTGTGTCCAGCAAATTCAATGCGTAGATGTACAACTCAACCTTTTATGATACCTCATAATGGAACAAAGTGAATAGTCAAGGGGGTCAAATCTCTGTCCTGAATCCTCCTCTAAAAGCCATTAATATACACATCAAACGTTCTGAACATCTGGACAGTTATTCAGAGAATTTTTTTGTGGTCAATACACACACGCACACACATACTTTCATCACTACTACTTTTTATTTGGCAAACAGCTCAAGATAGTCTCTTTTTCAGTGTACAGTATATATATATACACACACTATATATATATATATATATATATATATATATATATATATATATACACTATAGTAAACCAACACATTCTGTCTTAAACCATTTTTTTCTCATTTTTACATATTATAGCTGATCTTTTTGACAAAAAATTACAGATTCTGTTTGACACCTAAATTAGTATGCTATATAAAAATCCACACATCTTACATTCATCATTAGAAAAAAGTAGGTTATATGAAATCAGGGAAAGGAAAGAAAAAACACCACAGTACGCAATTTCAAACAAATTCAATTAGGAGGAAGGGAGTTAAGGTTTCACAAATGTCTATCACTCTGAATCCAATGTTTAGTCCTCTGAGAGAAGTTTGCTGCTATTCCAAAATCATCAGCACAGAGAAAATATCAAGGAACAACAATACTGTCACATAAGAAGAAGAATGGTTAAATCTCTGTACTCGGCCCAAAGTTAGAAACTAATACCTTGCCATGGATTATAATGGATAACTTGATAAAAACTAAACTTTGCATTGCAAACTGTACATATTACTTCATACCTCACAATCTCTCTCCTCTCTCACCACTGCTGTTTTAAGCCTTCATCCAGAGATTATGCAAATGCCCAAAGAGCTTCCCTTTCATGCCTTGCTATCTCGGCATGAGACATCTGTTTAAATTGGACATCTTTCTCACATCTGTAAGACAAAGTTGAACAGAACTGCATGAGGGAGCTGCCATTTAGATATTGGAAAAGCAAGTACTTTAAACCGTAATAAAATCCAGCACTGAGAAAGCCTTGTTGACAGGCATGCTTTTTTTTCCCCCATTCTTCTTCTCCTTGATGTGTGCAATAATTGAATCAGCACAGAGCAGTTTTTATACCATGAGGATGGACTGAAAAGTTTGTCTTAAAAATACAGCTGGCCTGTCTTTTCGCTGTGAAACTCGAATCTCACCAGTGAAGTTCTGTTTTTTTTATACACAGTATTGCTGAATATTGAGCGTTGCATTCGGTTTATTGAGAAGTTAGTTTTGACTTGCTACTTCTTCTTTTTTTTTTTTTTTTTTTTTAAATCGTAGGATACATGTCTATCGGCATCACATTGTATCAAAAACCCAGATGAGTCATGCTTTGAGCAAACCGGCGCTCGCTTAGAAATTATCTTTTTTTTTGTTCTTTTTGTACTGTAGATAACAAGTTACTCTTTCCAGACATCTGGATTGTTACATGACAACATTTGCAAGCATTGATCTAATCATAACATCTAAATATAAAACAAAACCAGATTATTCTAAAACTCAGCTTTGAATACTTGTTCACAAAAAAAAAAAAAAAAAAAAGATGCATTTTGTTGCTCACAAACGCTTTCTTTATCTTTATTTTTTTTTTTTCCTGTTTGTTTTACCTTTACCTGACTTCCATCTTTACTAGCAATGCACCAGAACTGTGTTGGACTTTGCCATGGAGCTGGAAGGGACTTTGATATGTAAACACTGCGGCAAAGCCAGATGTACAACAAGACACTCAAAACATGGAATCAGTAACTGTGGAATGTAAAGGAGCAAACGGACAATTACAAACCACTTTCCAGTTCGGGATAAACATATACAATTCTCATTTTGTACTTAAAAGATAAACTGTCATCATGATAAATAAATATTCTATTTGAATTTAACCTAGAAATCTGTTTTGTATATTGCCATAATATATTCTAATATATTCATAATTTGATAAAGATTTCACTATATGATGTGGTTTGTGCTGTCATTCTAAATAATTGTAATATCTATGTAATATATACCTGTGGAATGTTTTTTTTTTTTTTATTTGGCTGAGTAAATTAAACTCCACCTTAAAAATGAGCTTCTCTAAAGAGCTGGCAGTAAGCTAGATGAAGGACAGACTAGTAATGTACACAACCTCCCCCCACCCACACACACACACACACACACACACACACACACACACACACACCCCCCTTTGCCTCCTTGATGAACACTGACATTTGCTGGAATGACTTAGAAACTAAATATGCACGGGCACAAGAGTCCTTGGTAGAAAAAGGGGGATCACAGCTAAAAGGTGCAGGAATGTAAAGGTTTTAACACTGCACAATGACAGAATTACAAAAAGTACAGCTTTACTTTGCAGTGGCTTAAATGCAGTGTTCTTACCAGCTAATTCACCCACAGGAAAAAAAAAAAAAAAAAAAGTATTTATCAACACAGTGTAAGTATGCAATATTTCCCCAAATGACAGTGTAAAAACACAATGTGAGTGCAAAGTGTCAAACCCCCCCCAAAAAAAATATTGTTCATACTTACATTGTGCCATTACACCTTTCTACGTACTCTACAATGTACACTGGCAGCATTTTTAATTACTTACACAGTATTAGTGAGTACTTTTAGCTTAAAACACAGATGAATACACTTTAGTAAAGATATTGTAATTATATTGATATGGCGTGAGAGGAGAACGTGGAGGTATATATGGCACGGAACAAGCTGACGGGGTCAAACGGAGGTGAAACAGGGAGTTCTGGATGCTCGTGTTCTTCGGTAGAACTTTCCCTCAGAGAGATGCTGTCTGTCCACGTTTGGACAGATTTCCAACAGCTCTCATCTCTCTTTCTCACGCGACTTCCCACATTTCCAGTGCTTCCCCTGTAAGAATGTTCTTATCGGATACAAAAATCCAAACAGTCGGTTATTCTCCTTTTTGCTTCCGTACAGTGTTGCATTGAAAAATATCTTGTTGTTTTTTAATCCTCATTTCCTTTCATTTTCTCAATTCCAGACCCCTTCTTTTTTTGGTGGATCCAGAACTTGTCTCCATCTGTGGCTACATGTGTTGGGCATCCATTATGTCCAAGTATTTCGCCTCAATGATATGAGGAAGCACGTTGTTCCTAAACACAGAGCACAGAGAATCCATGTAAGTCGTTATTTGTTAGACCGGCACTGAGAAAGAAAACCGGAGGAAACAAACCAGCAAACCATCAGAATGTCAGATGTTATCAGACCAGATTTATCACTTCCTTCTCAGCAGTACCAGTGAACAAGAGATGGAATCAACGATATAGTGGTGGCTGATAGAAGCATGGCACAAGAGATCTGGTTGGGAACATGCAGCATATACTGTATTTCAACTACAAAATGATATACTAAAAGGGAAAATCTTCAAGACAAATGATTTTTCCTTTTCTTTTTAATGCAGGAGAACTGCTGCTATTGAGGCAGCACAAACGGCATTAGGCCAGACCTTCCTCCACAGCGCTGTGGAGAAAAACGTGCTCTGGTTTATTTGCATTTCTTTAAACCAATCACAATCGTCTTGGGCGGCGTTAAGCACTGGATGGTGCCATGGTGCCGCGGCAAAATAGCCTTAGGAAGGAACTTGTTTTGGTGGAACGTGTACATTCAAAAGTTGTTTAAGGGCGTTTTCACACATGAAAGTCCGGACCAAGGTTCATGTTTTTGTTACATTGTATACATTTGATCCGGTAAGTTGTGGTTTCACACTGCAGTTTTGCAAGCGCACTAAAGATCTATACGTCACAAACCTACGTCCTGCCATCATCACATACGTGAGCTACGTCTCCAGATACTTCTAACTGATTGGTTTGTTGAAGGGCTTCCTCGTCCTCTCATATCCTCTCTCTGTGTCGGAGTTTTTCCAACTGACTGCTGCTCTCCCCCTACTGACTGCTGCTCTCCCCCTACTGCCTGCTGCTCTCCCCTACTGACTGCTGCTCTCCCCCTACTGACTGCTGCTCTCCCCCTACTGACTGCTGCTCTCCCCCTACTGCCTGCTGCTCTCCCCCTACTGACTGCTGCTCTCCCCCTACTGCCTGCTGCTCCTCTCCCCCTACTGCTGCTCTCCCCCTACTGCCTGCTGCTCTCCCCCTACTGACTGCTGCTCTCCCCCTACTGCCTGCTGCTCCTCTCCCCTACTGCTGCTCTCCCCCTACTGACTGCTGCTCTCCCCCTACTGCCTGCTGCTCCTCTCCCCCTACTGCTGCTCTCCCCCTACTGCCTGCTGCCTCCCCCACTGACTGCTGCTCTCCCCACTGCCTGCTGCTCCTCCCTACTGCCTGCTGCCTCCCCCACAGCCTGCTGCTCTCCCCTACTGCCTGCTGCCTCCCCTACTGACTGCTGCCTCCCCACTGACTGCTGCCTCCCCCACTGACTGCTGCCTCCCCCACTGACTGCTGCCTCCCCCACTGCTCTCCCCCACTGACTGCTGCTCTCCCCACTGACTGCTGCCTCCCCCACTGCCTGCTGCCTCCCCCACTGACTGCTGCCTCCCCCTACTGACTGCTGCCTCCCCCCTACTGACTGCTGCCTCCCCTACTGACTGCTGCTCTCCCCCTACTGACTGCTGCTCCTCTCCCCCTACTGACTGCTGCTCCTCTCCCCCTACTGACTGCTGCTCTCCCTACTGACTGCTGCTCTCCCCCTACTGACTGCTGCTCTCCCCCTACTGCTCTCCCCCTACTGACTGCTGCTTTCCCCCTACTGACTGCTGCTCCTCTCCCCCTACTGACTGCTGCTCTCCCCCTACTGACTGCTGCTCCCCCACTGACTGCTGCTCTCCCCCTACTGCTCTCCCCTACTGACTGCTGCCTCCCCCTACTGACTGCTGCTCTCCCCCTACTGACTGCTGCTCTCCCCCTACTGACTGCTGCTCTCCCCCTACTGCTCTCCCCCTACTGACTGCTGCTCTCCCCCTACTGCCGCGGCCCTTTTTGTTTTGTTGTGATGTTGAGAAGCAAGACACGGGAACTTTCTTTCTGGAGCATTTATTCAGAGACAAACTGAAACCTACGCTGTACATTTACCACTTAACAAATAAACTGCTGATGTATTCTCTGCTCTGATAGCCGACAGCTGTCTTCTCTGAACGCATTCACCGTCACTCTCTCTCACTAAGCACCTTAAAGGAGTAACACAAGGAGAGCCTGCCAGAGCTTCTTGTATTTGGTCCAAAAGTCCGAACCATCCAAAAAATGCTTTCACACTATAAACGAACCGGACCATGGTTCAGTTTGGTCCGGACCGAGACCACCTCTTTTTATCGGACCAAAATTTGGTCTTTTGATCTGGACCGCGGTCCGGGGGAGGTTTCACACCTGTAATTTTGGTTCGGATCAAACTAAAAAGTCCGAAAGTCCGGACCAAACGAGGTATGTGTGAAAACGCCCTTAGTCGTGCAACAGAAAACTCAGATTGGACAGATAGTCTAGCTAGCTGTCTGGATTTACCCTGCAGAGATCTGAGGAGCAGTTAACCATAGTCCTCACAAATCCACCGGAGGTTAGAACGCCGACACAAAGAAAGAGGAAGGTGACGGACATCTGGCCGAAATGAGGGACATCCGGCGGAATTTCAGGCAGCACCGGAGCAATCCCGTAAGTGGAACGTCGTCGATATAGACTAGGACAAATTGTACATGATGGCTGCCCTAAAGCTGCTCTAATCACTCATAGTATATGGATGAAAGGACTAAATGTATGTCTAGGGGATGTATAGGGGCTGCTTAGTTGCAGTAGCTCAGTCGGTAAGAACTTGGTTCAAGTCCCCGTATGGACTAAGTACAGATTGTGGGCACTACCAAGGTACCCTTGAGCAAGGCACTGAACCCCCAACTGCTCGGGGCCCCTTTAATGGGCAGCCCCCTCACTCTGACATCTGTCCGTTAGTGCACGTATAAGGTCCTGTTTGTGCATGTGTGTGTATTTCGGGCCCGTGTGTAATGTGTAACACCAACAGAGTGTAAAAATGTAGTTTCCCCTCGCAGGATTCATAACGCTGTTTTCTTGTAGTGACAGAGAATCACCCAACTCTGCATTTCCCCCTCAGCTCTACGGAGCATGTGAACAAGCTGATTGGTTTGGTTAACTGGTGTCTTTTTGTTTTGATTAGCGCCGTTTCATGATGCAGCTGTTTCTAGCCACTGTACCAGCAGCAAACGGCACACAGACACAGTCAGAGACTAGCTGGTGAACATAGTGGAGCATTTAGCCATAACCAATAGCAAATGTATAAGTTCATATGTCAATGTCGTGTGGCCAATTTGCTGCACTATCCTCAAGTGCCCCGAAAAGGGGATCGGATCCACTAGATGTGTCGACGTGGTTAGATTTAGGCACGAGGAGTTGGGATTGGTTAGGGTAAGGTGTTGGAATAACAGGGTAAGCCAATCTTCTTTCACCTCCGCAACTTTGCTAAAATCAGACCCTCTCCCACACCCCCCGCTGCTGAAAGACTCATTCATGCCTTCATCTCCTCCTTACTGGATTACTGCAACTCACTTCTCCTCGGCATCAGCTCTACCAACATCAACAGACTCCAACTGGTCCAGAACTCAGCCGCCCGACTCATCACCTGCTCCAAATCCTGGCACCACATCACTCCAGTCCTAAAACAACTCCACTGGCTTCCTATCTCCCACCGGATCACCTACAAAATCCTGGTCCTCACCTACAAAGCCATCCACCATCTGGCCCCCCTCGTACCTCACTGACCTCCTCTCCCTGTACCAGCCCTCACGGTCCCTCAGATCCACCTCAGCTGGTCTCTGTATGCAAAAGTCCAACCTCCACAGTTTTGAGGACACAGCATTCTCCGGGGCAGCTGACAGGCTCTGGAACTCCCTCCCCCAAGAGCTCCGCACCTCAGAGTCCCTCACCATCTTCCAGTCTCGCCTCAAGACCCATCTCTTCACCACTGCCTATCCCTAGCCCCACGCCCATCCCCTTTTCATCTGTGCCTGAATCTTGTTTTGTTTGTTTGTCTTTATTATCTATACCCTGTAAAGTGACTTTGAGTTTGTGAAAAGCGCTATATAAATTCAATTTATTATTATTATTATTATTATTATTATTATTATTATTATTATTATTAGAATAAGGCGGGCCACGAGGCACGTCCTTTGACGTTGACACATCTAGCGGATCCGATCTAGCATCTACCCGAAAACGTTTCAATAACAAAAGAGTTAGCCTTAATGAGAGGTGAAGACTATTATAAACAGCAGTTGTCTGGTCTCGGGGTGGATTTTGTAGTTAGAAATATTATTTGGATGCTGTTGACACATTTAGCTCTTCACTGAACAACTTTGTGCCACTGTGACATTCGGAACTGCCAGTTGGTGTGATGTCACCACTGGATCAGGCTTTAATAATGGTATGTAATGTAAAGGTGTGGAAATGAACTCCAACCAGTGTGTTTCAGCAAACTTGGGTATGGTGCTCTGAAAAAACTAACTTTCATAATCATTTGGTTTAAAAAAAGATAAGAAAAGAAGAAGTCACAAAGGTGCTTCACAGACACAAAAATAGGAAAATACTAGTAAGCAATACTAAGTACTGGGTAAATAAAGTTGACTTTATTTAGAGTTGAACAGTTTTTCCAAATGAAAAACATCATTTTTTATTGAATATATTCCACTAGTTTGATGCACCAAAGAAAGTCAAGGACTGCGGTAAATTATTCTGTGAATTTACAAATAACATATATAATGCACAACACCCATCTGCTGTCAGTGCTGCAGCCACTGTTTTCACACATTTGGTTTTGTGCAGATGAACTGCGGCACAAAACATTTGTATCTCGACTGCCAGATGTTTCCAAAAAGAAACACATTAGACCCAAAGGAAATCAATTGAGAAATTAAATTAAGATTAATCAAGAAAACTAGAAATGTCAACTTTATTCCCCCCAGAAGGTAGTGTTTAGAAAGATACGTGGTTTTGACAACAATATAGTGCAAGCATTTTGTGAGAAATAAAGGGGCGAATGCAACAAATTGCAACAGAAACTCTTTCAAGTGATCTAGTCTCATAAAAGTCTTCTCAATAGCATATAACAAGTCCTAAGAGATCTAAGTGGTGGAAACAAAAAAGGATCTTACTCTTCAAAAAAGAAAGCTCTCTCTCTGAAGGGATCCTTTCCATAATGTTGTCAGACACTGAGCCTGTCAGCAGCACAAACAGCCCTTTTAGTGGACAGAGGCTGACAGTGTGTATTTTCCATTGCAGCCCGGTTCGTGGCTGCCGGTTTCAGCTCAATACTCAATACCAAAAGATTTCAAAAGATTTCAAAGATTTTTGTACACATTAGTCACACCAATGCATGGGCAAGTAGGGTCCAAGTTGAAAAATACCAAAAACACCTGTATTTATGCATATTAGCACATATTTAATTAGATGATTCCTTCCTTCGTCTTAATGTCAACTTAATGCTAATATCTGTTAGTCAAAATATTTTCCCTATTCACCCCCCTGCGATGGGGCTGCAATGGGAAACTGTGGCATCACGGATTTCAGTATTTTTCAATACTATCCACCACTTGGCTCTCTTAGGACTTTTTATATGTTATAGAGGAGACTCCCATGAGACTAGATCTGTTGACAGAGTTTTTGTTGCAATTTGTGTGGTGTCATGTTGCATAATGTCTGTACTAATAGAAACACATCCACAGATTCGCCCAGAGAAAGATTCAGGTCAGACACAGCACTTGTTATGTGTGGGCTGCTGAGAGGCATCCGGTTTTAAAGCACTTGAGGAAAACTCATTTTCTGGGACAAAAATGGCTGCAGTCGTACCTGATTGGAATTAGCATGACCATGAACAGAGGGAAGACCATCTTCATGTACGGTATGGGGTACATGCCAAACGTGCAGAGAACCAGCAGCTGCATCATCTGCAGGAAGGTGAAGTAGTGGATCTTCCTCTGGGGCACTTTGCGGATGTAGTGGGTGGGCGGGTAAGACGTCTGCAGGAGGTGAGAGGATCAGGACAGATTAAAAAACAATCTACCCCAAGGTTCTTCTCCTCGCTGTCCTCGAGTCTCCTGCTGTCTTAAAAGAAATGACTCAGGGAAGTGGACAGCCCACACAACTAGAAGAAGTGCACAGCGGCTTTTAGATCATAAATAGCATTTGGCTTTCAGTGGATGTTTTCTTATAAAGTGTATTTATAGCACGCATCCCAAGAACCCCCGGTTAGAAATTGTTCCCTCAATGATGAAACAAACGGCCTCGCAAGATAGATGGAGATCCCAACCTCCCCCCCATGTTGAACCCAAAGTTACGCCCTTGGGTATGAACCTTAACAGCAATCAAAATGACTACACACCTCTGTCAATAAAACTCTTTCTCAATCTTGCTCACTGCCTGCAATAATTTTGGAAACATGACTTATCTGGACCGTATGGACTCAAGACTCCACAGTGGAGGCCTGTAAACGTGTCTCATGAAACAAAAATCATGTATCGTCAAGATTTTATGTTAAGACAGGGATTTTGATCTTGTCATCTACTTCTTTCATGTTGAATATTGTGATGTTGAGGGAAACTCTGCACGTACATCATTCTGCACAGTGAAGCTCAAACATCCAAGTGAAGTAACTATAAGCAAAATACATTTCTGAGGGGAGGGGGGGGAAATATTACATTTTTAATGTAAGGTAACAGTTACCTCTCACTGCCATTTGGAGGCGCCAGTGTGTGAAGTGTACAGTTAAGGGGAAAGTCTTGCTTCCAGTAGCAAGGTTAAATCGGACAAACAGGAGATGAGACACAAGAAAATAGATTCTTGTCGATTTCCTTTTTAAAAAAAAAAAAAAAAAAAAACAAACATTTTGGTAATATATGTATGTTAAGAGGTTCAGCAGGAAGTAAGACGGGTGACAGAACGCATCTTTCTGTGGCTGATACCACACAAGAACAATTATGTTAATTTACTATCTGTAAAGTATTCTGAGTAGATTAAAAGACACACCAAAAAATCATATTTGCAAATATTATTTGACTCATGTGTGGCCCTACAGCACCGGGCACCCAGTCAACCATTTGATCTGCAGAGCCCTGCAATCGACATATGGTTACTCGCACGCACGCACGCACGCGCACACACATACACACACACACACACACACTATTTTCTAAAATAACAATTGTGCTACAACCTGGTACAATGCATCTCTCTTTGTTCTTATGCAAGGTAAATATTTACATTATATATACACACACACACACACACACACACACACACACACACACACACACACACACACACACACACACACACACACACACACACACACACACACACACACACACACACACACACACACACACACACACACACACACACACTCTCTCTCACCTGCTCCTTGAGGAGTAGAGCCATGCGGTCGCACATCTGGTTTCCGTCGATGGAGGTGAGGGCGATGTAGAGGAAGAGGCCGTACAGGACCGGTTTCGGGATCCATTGCAGCGGCAGAGGCAGCAGCAGCACTGACACTCCGATGAAGATGTTGGCAGTCAGAGACGTCAGCCGGGTCTCTTTCACCTGGACGATACTGAGGACACACACACACACACACACACACACACACACACACACACACAATAATAGACACAGTTGAATGGTTACTGGAGAGCACACAATTGTTTTATACAATGCAACAGACAACATTTGTTTCAGGATTTTCTTATCAGCGTTCTTGCAGCTTTTCCACAATTTTCCAGACCAAGTTACTTGGAGTTTGGAGTATACAGTATATAGGAGTTTGAGGGAAACGTATACAGTACAATTTTCTAATCTTGGACTGTTGTGAACAAAGTAATGCTATACCCTGATTTTTGTACCATCTATTTACACCAACCTTTTTTCTTGTGTACCTAAGTTAATAAAGAGGGAACAGAGATTGTAATTGACTTTGATCACACACAATGAAAAACGTCCTGTGTATGTGTGTGTGTGTGTGTGTGGCTGTGCTTAAAATGCCCTCTGCCCTCTGATAGGTGTAATGTTGTGGAGGACAGTGCAATCTAAGCTGACCAATCAGTAGTTTTTCATGATGAAATGTAGAATTAGGTTTTGTCTTGTCTTATGTATTGCACACAGTATAACTGAAACACCAATCCTCGACTTATCCTGTCCAAAGAAGGGTGAAGCCAAGATTTCATTAAATACGTCCGAGAGGTCGCAAGATAATTAGTGGGACAGACAAGAAACAGTCTATTCTTCCTCTAAGCATGCTTTTCTTTTTCTTGACCTTTCTTTACCTCTTCAGGCCTTGGAACATTATTCAAATTAAACAATCTTAGAAGAAAAAATTTGTATTTGGTTGTACAACTCCTATTCGAGGGGAGACATTGCTTCTTCTACCAGGCTTAAACTAAAGGACAGATCAGATAAATATCCACCTGTTTAGACATCTCTGTGTGATTTTACTTTTTTTCTATTGTTGGGTACTTTATGTCTCCTGCTTTATTTTTTATTGTGGAGCACTTCCACAAGGTTCTGCTCAAAGGTGAGCTTAGTTACTTTTAGTAACTAAGATTTTTTTTAATGTTGACACATGGGAAAAGTTTGGAACCACTGCTGTTAATAACCACTTACGCAAATGTTCATAGACAATCAGATATGGAAATTTGGAATATTAAGTTCCACATAATTTTCTTCAATCAATATCTCTAATTAGAGCTCCTGCTCTTATCGAAGATTGTGCCCTATGCCTTCTTTATCACAGTTCTAATCCTGAATATACGCTAACTCTACCTTTGCACATATCTATGTGGCCATAATGATGAACCTAATCATCTTATCTCTTAAAACCCCCCTCCCCTCTTCCACCCGGAGAGAAAATAGTTAGTTACATAGTAATCATGCAATCAGGAAAGAGCAGGATACAGTTAGCCTGCAACACAGAATTACCAGTCACTGCATGCTCTGAGGACGACCTTTAATTAAGCGTCTGATTAGCAGCGGCGGTGAAGGGGCGGGAAACTCACGTCTCATAGAGGTGGCCCCCCTCCACGCGCTGCTCCACGAAAGCCAGCTGGCGCACATGGAGGGTGGAGTGCGGGAAGGCGGCGTGCATCCAGGGCAACCCCAGCACCGACATCAGTATGTTAATGAGCCCAGAGAGCATCAGGTCCCAGTGATACGCCGTGCCCTTGAGCAGCCTGAGGAGCAGCACAACGGTCACACTCGGCATCAACAACACACTGCAGCACGACAACAACAGGCTGAACCACAGCAACTCACCCACACCACACAGAGACCACTGCTGGAAACACACACTTCATACACTCACAGATGGAGATGTAAAAAGAAAGTTACAAACAAGAGCAGTTAGTCAACCCACACGCTCAGTCACACAAACACAAAGGGGATTCTTCTTCTAAGGTTAGCTTCAACATTGCATTGCCAGATCGTCCTCCATTCAAAGTTGTTTTAGTCGTGCAACAGAAAACTCCGATTGGACAGATAGTCTAGCTAGCTGTCTGGATTTACCCTGCAGAGATCTGAGGAGCAGTTAACCACAGTCCTCACAAATCCACTGGAGTTTAGAACGCCGACACAAAGGAAGAGGAAGGTGACGGACATCTGGCTGAAAAGAGGGACATTCTGAAAGTGGAACGTTGTGGATATAGACTACACAAACACAAAGGGCATCGTTCTTCTAGGGTTATCTTCAACACAACCTGAATAAACTCGCTCGTATGTAGGGCTGGGTACCAAATTCAATACTTTTTAGGCACCGACTGAGTTGCTTCCTAGTATCGAGTATCGAAAAATGCCACATCATTCAATACCAAATTTTGACATCCCAAGAGTAAATCTCATCAGCATCAGTGAGCCAATAAGCATGCAGCATGCTTCTACCAAGATCTAATAAAGCTGGTGGTTGGATGTCTAACGTTACACGTCGTAGAGACACACGAAAAACGTTATGCACAGAGACAGGAGCTGAAAAATGAAGGAAAAGATTTGTGTCGTAATGCTTAGCGATGTAATTTCTTTTTGTTAAAAAAGGGGCTCTGCTCCTTCTTTATACCACAAGTGTAATTGCATTTTACCATCTTTAAATAGCTTGTGTTCACCTGTTCTAATTGCTTACGGCCATACCACCCTGAACACGCCCGATCTCGGAAGCTAAGCAGGGTAGGGCCGGGTCAGTACTTGGATGGGAGACTGCCTGGGAATACCCGGTGCTGTAAGCTTTTTATTTCCGTTTTACAACAGCAGGGGCTCTGCTCCTTCTTTATACCACAAATTTATATAATTTTTATCGAAAAAAGTATTGTTCAAGAACCAGTATCATTCAGGAACTGCTGGTATCAAAGTCACGGTATTGGTACCGAAAAAATTTGAACGATACCCAGCACCACTCATATGTCACTTTTTCTTATAATTCTTCTCACACAAGAATATCCATGTAACTACATGTCTCTCATGTTTTCATACAAAGTAAAACATAAAGCAATATGTCAGTGATGAGGACATCGTAAGCCGAGAGTGACATTACAGTTACTTTACATAAAAGAACAACTGCGAGCTTTCTGATGCCATACGTGCTGTGCGTCTTCTCTGTCTCTGCATCTCTACTGCGTACAGCAACCGTTCAGTACAGAAATATCAAACCACTGATTGGACTCATCACCAGCCATGTGTCCTGTGCCTTAAATCCCTCTGGATAGGTCTAACTAAATGGTTATCAAGCCAAAATGTATGAGTTTTAAATTAATTATAAAATAAAAAGATTGCTTAGTGCATGTTTATTTGCATAATAATGACAGATATTTGGAATAAATAATAACAGAAAACAAAGAAGTGATGCTAAAAAAGATCTGTGCAGGTGAAAAAAAAAGTTGATGGCTCGATAAACATCTTTTTTCCAGAACAAATAAAAAAAGAAAAAGATGTCAAGCAAATAAAGCACTAGATAAAAGGATCAAAAAAGAAAAGCAGGAACAGAAATAGCCACAACTTTTTTTCCAGCTTTTGTTCTATTATTAGTGACACATGGTGGGAGATGTAGCAAACGTTTTTTTTTTAAAAACCTGCTTTGTAGAATTACACCACTTACAGCTAATACAAGGCTTTGGATTCTATTCTATTTTATTTAGATAGGTTTGTGTAGAGTAGATTAGATCACAATAGTACAATTTGTAAAACAATATGAAAATAGTGTTGAACAAATCAACTTTCTTGGAAGTCACACGTTTTTATGCATTAGCAGCTACTGTTTTGCCTTCCAGTGAATTCTTCCACGTTCGGAACAGACATTTTGATCCAATTCATTTCTGTCCAACAAATGTGGATGATAAGGGTTGAAAATTCCATCATTATAGATTTTCACTGTTGGGCTGGCTGATGCCTGTTGGCACTAAAGTGGTCTGTCCAATGCAAATGTAGGAGACCGGGGTAAAGGCTCGACATGGTGTTTTGGCTCCGAGGCTTCTTCAGAGCTCCCTGACTGTGACAATTTGACTCAGATGTCAAGTTTCTGGCTCAGTTAATCTTCCCTCCCTAACACACGGGCAAATATCCGGTTTCAGCAGATTCCAAAGGTCCTTGGTGGCTTTTTGAAGGGTCATAGTAAGAATTTAAGCCAGTTAAAGGGTAACTCCTGTTTTTTTCAACCTGGACCCTATTTTCCTATGTTTTTGTGTCTAGGTGACTGATGGGAACAACAATCTTTGACATTGGTCCAGTATTAAGCGAGATCACTGCAGTTGGCAGCGGCGAAACAAGCTACAATATAAGTTAATAGGGCAATTGTCCAGCTTGTATTTACCTTTACAAAAGTGCTTGTTTTGCAATTGACAGGCTCAGCTTAATAGTCTAAGTGTCTGACAACATTATGAAAAGCATTTCTAAGGAGGTCTACCTTTCTGTTAAAGAGTAAGATCCTTTCTTTAAACATAAAAATTGCGTTAGCTAAAGCCACCAGACTCCATGTAAATAAACAGTCATTTTAGCATCGTTTTCCAACAATCACAACTCAAACACAGTTTACTGATTTATATGTGAAAATATGTTGGCTCTACACACGCTAAAAGTATAGATTTTTTAAATAGAGTCTGGTGGTTTTAGTACTAGCGATCTCAGAGCTGTTTCTGGTTAAACAGAAAGTTCTCAAAGAAGTTTAAAAAGGCCTATCCCTGTAGGGATCCTTTCCAAAATGTTGTCAGACACTTAGAGTAATAATCGGAGCCTGTCAGTAGCAAAATAAAGCACTTTTAGTGGACCAAATTGATGATGCACATTTGCCCCATAGGGTTACATAGCAGCCCGGTCTGTGGCTGCCGGTTACAGCGTTCACACTTAATACTGGACCAATTTCAAAGACTGTTGTTCCTATCGGGCAATTACACACATCAATATAGGGAAATAAGTTTAAAAAAAAACGGTAATTACCCTTTAATACACAATAATTAGTATCTCAGATCCCCTTTTGACAGTATGGACAGTTTTTTTAAGTGTATAAAGTCATATACAAGATGAAAATAAATCACACTCGCTTTGTGAAACTCCTTCTGTATATGAACTCATCTTTGCCTCTACCTGTTCTCCGGTGCATTGGTCAGTGAGACAACAATGTTCTGGTCGATGAAGATGAGGAGGGCCAGGAGGAAGCCCAGGCCCATGGCGCTGACCACGTTCATGGCTGACAGACGCTCGAACGGAGCCACGTTGAAGACGGGACGGTCGTGAACTTTAAAGACGGGAACTGTTCACAGAAGAAGAGAAAAAGTTACTGAACTAGAGCTGAAATAGTTAGTCAATAAATCAATTACTCAATCGACAGAAGATAAATGCATAATTTTAGTCATGTTTTAAGCACAAACGCCAAACGTTGGCTGATTGCAGCTTCTCAAATATGTAAGTTAAAATTCTTTTGGTTTTGGGGGTGTTCATTGGACAGAACAACTAATATTTTAGGCAAAACATTGATTAATCGAGGGGTGCCGGGATTGCTCAGTTGGTAGAGCGGGCGCCCATAGATAGAGGTCATTCCCCCTCTCTCTCTCCCCTTTCATTTCTTCAGCTGTCCTGTCAAACAAAAGGTCTAAAAATGCCCAAAAAAAAATCCTAAAAAAATTTATCGAGAAAGTAACCTAGAAAATAAAAATAATCCAATTCATATAATTCTTAAAAAATTGCTATCAGGACATCCCAAACTCTTCAGATTCCATCTTCACAGACGTCATCAAATGTCTCTTAAACTGCTGTGATGACTCACCCAAAAATCGTGCAGGTTTCACCAAGTCAAATTTAAGACTTTTTAAGAACTTTTATAGAGTTTTATCAATGAAATTTAAGACTTACATAACAATAAAAAAAATAAAAAAAACGTTAGCAACTGGCTTTAACCAAGCCTTAAATTTGTTTTTTTTCAAGTCAAGTGTCGCTAATAGCTGAAGAATAAACTCTGTTTTGTGCCTGTGGTACAATCTGAAAGAGACTGGCACCAATAAGACCAAAGCTGATTGGCTGCAATGTAAATTGCATGTTTGTAGTCGTAATACAGCAAATTATATTTGGACTAGCTAAATAAACAACTACAACACCATGGAATCAAAAAGGAGGGCGAATTTCAATGAGCATTTTGAGGTAGTGTTGAATGGACGAAGGGAAATTAAGACCTGTTCAAAACTAATTAACACCTAGAACACAATGCTTCAGCAAATTTAGGACTTTATAAGGCCTGCAATTTTGATTTTGAAATTTTAGACTTTTTTTAAACCCTGTGGAAACCCTGTAAATATCGCATCCCATCACATGCAGCTGAATTTAGTTGGTAAAATTTGGGAAGAAATGACAATGCAATAATGGACCTATTATCTTATGACTTATTGTCTCCGTAGGTAAAGGAACAGAAAATTGGCCAGGCACTTCAATTTAAATTCACTTGAAGGTTTGGCGCTCATCTCTGTGTTTGGGTGTTGACCCCTGGAGAGCAGCTGCTGCCTTGGCAACAATGAATGGAGACTCAAAAATGATGCTAAACAATGGAGGATAGAAAAATGAAAATCTCCAATGTGTTTTGGCCTGTGCCTTGATTAAGAAACATAAAAAGACAATAAAGGCACCAAATAGGGGAGGCCCTGCAGTTAGACAGTCTGTCTTGGAAGTAAACAAGCTATTAATTGGATCCCTTCAGCAGGCTTGGACCAGAGTCCAAATCCCTAAAGTGTAAATACACCCCAAACACCACTGCACTGCCACAAAAAGACAGCCGACTAGCAAACACTAACAGCTTTCTTACTTCATTACTCTCCTTCATTTTTCATATGTAATGCGATGTTGTGAAGCAAACGCTGTGCTTAGATTTGCAGGTTTATTTTAATTATTATTATTTTTTTTTTTTTTTTACAGCAAAGAGCCTCACAACATTACCTAAAGACAAAAAATAACAGGCTTAAGTCTTACAATAAACAACCTTCTATAAGTTCAAACAAATGCTAATACACCTGCAGATGTTAGAAATCAACTATTCTTTTCCCTTAGCCATGTTCGCCCTAGTTAGCAGTACAGAAACACAACTGCTAATCACTTCATAATTCATTAAAATGCTGTGAGAAAACATATATGCCCATGCACGCGGCGTAGAGTTACCATGTGGGAGGAGGTATTTTGGGCATCCAGGGTTTCTGAAATCAAAGTTCTGTATACTTTCTGCATATACCATGGCGATGATGGACAATTGTAGTATTTTTTTCTGTGTGACAAACGTGAAATATCCTGGTTGAACCATCCTTACAAAGTATGAGCTTTTGTCTGTTAGAAAATATCTGGTTCTGTGAAAAAACTTAGCTGGTAGGTAAAAGCCTTTGCACATAAAAAAGTAGGGAGGGAAGTTAACTACAACCCCAAATGTGCATTCTGATCAGAAACATCCAATCACAGAGCCTAGAATTCTGTTGTGTGCATCAGTGAGTGGATGCTAAAGATTGCACTTTTGCACCGCAGCTGGATTCTCGCAACATCACAAGACCACATGAGAATAGTGTGATCACATATCACATGAAAATCCATTTTGTCAAGTAATGCCTTTGCTCCAAAATAATTGATCTAATAATTGCTCCAAAAGCTAAAGAGCTCCATTTTAAGATTTTAAATGGCATGTATCCATCCAGTGAATTGTTACGATAACAATTTGGTATTGAAACCAACAAATGTGTATTCTGTGATGGTACTGAAACTACTGAACATTTAATCTTCCAATGCATTTATTCTGAAGCCTTTTGACTGGATCTACACGGCTGGCTTAAACCCATGGATTTCTCAACTTCAACTCTTCTCGCAAAATGACATTGTTTATGGACTTGTTCTGGCTAATACCAAAGATGACTTTGTTGTCAACAACATGCTCATTCTTGGAAAACTTCAGAGACACAAATCCAAGTATATGAAAATTAAACCTTTTAATATATTTCACCATGAATTTGTTTCCTATTTTTGAAAGTTATTAAAAAAATTTATGCCAGCCCGATGTGCCGGTGATTTGATTTCTCCCTGCAGCTCAGGCTGGAAACCTGTAAGTTTTTCTATCCTGCTTCCGTTACAAATCTGCGGGGACCAATCACAAACTGGCTTATCCATCTGGCGCGCTATTGGCGGGTTTAACACAATGACAGAGAAGCGACGGGCAATCGGCTTTTTGTTTACATTCAACGTGGCGGCCACTGAAGCGCAGCAACCATGGATGTATTAAGAGAATGGCAGCAAGCCGTTGATGCCGCTGTCGCTGCTACGTCACCCATCAGACCAACGATCCGTTGGTCTGATTGGTTGAAGGACTATCCAATTGAGTCATTTGAACTATGCCCGTTGATCACGCCTTTTGTGCAGTAGAAAATCCAGAGCGGACTCCCCAGACTAATGCTCAATCTTTAAAGATTGAGCTTGGTCTGGTGATAGCCAGACTAGTGAAACACTGTCATTTTATTGAAGAGTAAGATTTACAAAAAAAGCTCTAGCTTTATTTTTTCTTGTATTTGTTGTTTTTTCTTTTGGTTCTTGTTTTTTTTGGTATGCACCTGATCCTTTATAATGCTGTGAAGAATTTTGAGCCATATTGTTTGTATATAACCTTTTTAAAAGATGAACTACCAGCTCACCGAACCAATCAGTGTCCTGTGAGGAGCTCCTGGCAGCTAAGGGCGTGGTTTCGGTGTGTGTGGCGGCCGCCACCATTCAAAACAAGAATGGCGGACGTGATAGACTGATGGTTCAACCGTTTACCTGCCAGGTATTTTTCCAAAGAGCCTGCCCTTTCCCACACAGTTTCCATTGACGACTCCTCAGATGGTTCTGTGTTAACAAACCATCTGCCGTTATTTTTAAGAAACCTGATATTACAGCATGCAGCTAACAAAGCATTTTGAATATGCCACAGCTCTGATTTGCGCCTCTGACTAGCTCCTTCGCCATAGCAACAGTGGCTCATGGGTATCTTAGTATTTAGAAGGATCCTCTATACAAAAAAAACAAAACATGATCATTATTCATTAGTTGAAGAGTTGAGATAATTAAAGCTGACATCAATTTACAGTATCATTCAATTATTCAAAAGATTCCTGCATTTTTATGTTGAGAGGATATCATTCAAAGACAATTTAGAAATGGAAATTCAGAGTGGGAAGAAACTTTTCGTCTAACATCTAACATCAGCTAACATCCCTTTTCTCTTTGCAACTCTATGGAATACCAAGGCCATGGAAAAAAGGGTCATGACAAAACATCTTAATGAGTTAGTGTTTAACACTACTTCGGTAAAATATCTATGATGTCCACATTTTTATAATGCATTAAATCTGCAAATATAAAATATATAAATCAGAGACATTGCTTATTTCAAATAACCAGTGTGTGTGATTTGATCTTGATAATGATCATTAAAGTTAAGTAAAGAGTCAAGAATTTTGACTTCAGAGTGTTGTTTGTCGAACCTCTCTATAAAATAATATTGTGGTGACGTTTGTTGCAGGCCAATATTCCCACACTATGATTAGACTGTATAGTTTAGTATGAAAAACTCTCTAGCATCTGGTGAAGCAACACATAATACTAACGTTCAATGTCACTGAAAAGGTAGGAGCCGATGAAGGAGAAGAGGAGCACTGAGATGGGCAGGGCGCAGTCCGACAGCACCTCCCTCACTTTGGCATGCAGGAACGGGCTGAAAGAGAAGGGGGGGGTACAATTACTGTGGACAAGAAAAGGACAATGGCTGCATTCCTGACACTGCTTAAGTACCTCGGTCCGCCTTTTGCTTACACAATTGAATCGGGCTTTGAGGTTGATTTGATTACTGGGGGCAATCGGAAGTAGAATATTAATGCTTATTAAATCACAGGCTGGAACAGAAGCTTCGACAGAAACGGGATTATGTAAGAGCTTGTCTGGAAAGTTCCTGTAAGCTCAGTCACTCCAGACAATCTTTAGAGTTCATGCCCAACTCAGCAGTATTGGTCCTAGCCGGCAGCGCCCTTATCCAAACAAGATTTAAACTTCTCCAGTGATTTATCTGTGCGAGTGCTGCAGTGCCGCAGTAATGCACGTACCTCCGTTTGAACTGGTAGAGAGTATAGCCCATCCATAATGTCCCGAGCATCAGCAGGAGGCAGAGGACGGGCCTCTCTCGAGTGCACTGGATGATGGATTCAGGGAGGGCGTTGAGTGCTAACCCAGCCGCCACCTCGCTCCGGTTCCCCCCGAGCAGGTCTGCACCCTGAGGGAAGGTCTCTATGCTTCCGTTAGCCAGCGTCGGGGCGTGGTAGTACCTTTGAAAGACTAAAGTCAAATCCACAGGTTTTAGTTCAACTGAGAAACCCCACACATAACAGCTAATATAGCAACATAGGCAGATTTTTTAGCCAAGCTAGCGGGCTAGGGATGGGAATATTAGCCAGTTGGCTGGTCCACACCTTCGATCCAGACTGAAATATGTCAATAATTATTAGACAGATTGCCATGGAATGTTGTGAAGACATTCATGGTGACCAAGTGTGAATCCTAATGAGTTTGGCGATAGCCTGACTTTTCCTCTAGCGCTACCTGCACATTTGTATTATTGTGTGAAATGTCCAGACTACTAATACATAACTACTAATATTTGTCTCCTAATCAGCGCACATGGTTTGATACCAAGTACTACAAATCTACATCCCCAAAATCCCACAAGAAATCTTCTATGTGACTGTACATCAAACAAGAACAAACAGCCTTAAAAGCATTTTACATTGTTTATGCAGCAATCAGCACAGAAACACAACGAAGATACTACATTTAGATAAAATGTTGGATAAGGAGACTTGGGCGACAAGGACTGTAAACTCTGCAGGAAGAGCTGGAGGAGAGGGAACCTCATAAAAGTGAGATAAGCCTGAGCTGAGTTTTGGCTCTGCACTCAAATCTCATCAAGTGGATCATAAAACGTACTCACTCAAGGTACCCAGCACTATCTTACCTACAGTTTTTGGACATTTGGCTCAAACACAGTAAATTACAAACATGTTTAAGCTAGGGCTTTCAAAATTAAGGGTTTTAAATTGTGTCAGTATTACCAAGTAATGTTCCATTCAGGTCTATGTGCCCATCTGTTGTTGCTTGATGGGCTTGAGTTTGCCATATTATGCTTTTCAGTAGATTTTTTTGAGCATACAGTACCTTCAAGGTTATTCTGCAGAGTATTCTAGACAGTCTTTGTCATTGTTTTTTATCTTTATCTGGAATCGGTCCGCTGAAAACAGTCCTGACACCCACATCAGATATACAGTATAAACAACCCACCAGTCACAATGTGGCTCTGCCCCTTTAGCGAGCATCATGTTGAAGGTTGGGACGTTAAACTCTGTAGAGTGCTTTTACAACTATTTTAAATAAGAAGAACCTTGTCTACAGGAGTGCCACACAAGTAGAAATAATTCCGCTCATCACTTCCATTGGGGAGTGTGTGCCGCGACCTGCATGCTGCTCCCTCCACAGGCCTTTTCATCATCCAGGAAAAAAGTTATTGCAAAATATTTTGGATGACAAGTGTCAACAAAATGGCATAGGTTAATGTTATGGTAATGGCATAGGAGCTCGGAGCGCATTTTACAAATGGTTTCTGAAAATTGAACTACTATGCCGGCAACATTGCATTCAAAATAAATTACACTCTGCTATCCTCATCTTATTTTTGGGAAATTAAATTGTGTAAAATATTTATGATATACTAAGATGAGGTGCGGTAAAGGCAGGGGTGGTGTAATATGGCTGCAGGCTGGGTTGGAAATCTGGATTGATTAATTTAGTGCATAATATCACTCTAATGTGTGAACTAATGTGTCTCTTCTGATTTCCCACCACCAAACTATCTAGACGCCTCAGTTTCTTACTCTTGGCCAGACAAAATGCTCACTTGTTAGGGGTTCGACCAGCTTATTAAAGTTGTTGATTATTACGTCTTGGTTGTCTGAGAATCTGTTTGTTGTGTTTCATGTAGGGATGTCAATCAATCAATTAAAATACTTAAACACGATTAATAGCATTATTATCCATAATTAACTTGCGAATAATTCCAAATTAACTGCACATTTTCATCCATTTTAAATGTACTTTAAAAGGGATATTTTTCTAGTTTTTAATGCTCTTAACATGGGAGCGGACAAATCAGCTTGCTTTATGCAAATCTTTATTATTATTGAAAAAAAAAAGAAAAAAAAGAATAATCTCAAAGGTACTGTATGCTCAGAAAATCTACTGAAAGCAAAATATGGCAAACTCAAGCCCATTGAGCAACAAAAAATGGGCACATTGACCTGAATGGAACATAGGCCTTTTTCACAGCAGATATGTTGACATGTCATAGTAGGAAAAGCACAGGTGTATTCAAACCCATTAATGATGGCTGCATTCCACTTAGGAGAGACCCTGGTATTGTGCATGCTGACTCACTGAAATATCTTACTCGGATACTTGATGGAATTGAGCCATCGTTAAGTTTATCAATCTCAGCTGTGCTTTTCCTACTATGACAAGTCAACATGTCTGCTGTGAAAAAGGTCCATTACTTGGTAATACTGACACAATGTATTGTCCCACTTTACGCTCGGAAAGATTAACTAAACATCACATTTTTGTAAGCAGATCAACACAAAACAATGGACATTGTGCATTTGTGCTATCGCTGTTGAAAGTTTGTTGCTTGAAGAGTTGTCTCCGTTGCAAACTATCCAGCGTGGCCTGCCTTTGGTTACTCTGCATCAGCCGTGTGCTTGGCCAGCAAGTGGTATTAGAGACTCAACGTACTACGGTGGTAACTCAGTTCACATCGACAGCACATGCAAAAAACTTGGGGAGAGAACCATCTGGAAGGAGCCTTGTAGACACCAGACCCTTCTCAGTTGTAACTGAGAGTGGGTATATAACAATCTCAAATTTGCCAGAAGTTAGTCAGGGTTTTCCCAGACTAATCTGGAAGGGCTTTGAAACTTAACTTTTTAATCAAAAGACCCTTTTCTTTATCCATTTCTGTTCAAGGTTAGTTTCTGCTAGCTACCCACAACCTTAACTGCTGCAGTGCTTCCTGATTTCCCAAACTACGTAGCAGCCCAAGGCCCAAATCACAGAATGTGCATGTGGTAAAAACAAATGGTGGCGTTACAAGGAATTTGAGTTATTTTCACGTTCATTTTGATATCCCTAATATCATGGTCTATTTTCAGGGAATTAACTATCTGGCATCACAATAACATTCCAAAAACATGGTTTGTTCTTCAATAAGCACTACATTTGAAGAGATTCTTCTGAATGACAGTATGTATTTGCAGGATGACAATGACACTGGAAAAATATATTTGAGAGGTTTTACTTTAATGGACTAAATAATCAGTTGAAGAGATCAGTTGACGATCCGTCAACAAATAATTCAGGAAAGCCATATCAATTAGTGAGCTGCACACTTAAATTATAATGTAAAAAAGTGTGTATAAAAAGTGTGTATAATCGACATGTATATGTTGATTATTTTGGGGGATTTTAAGTTTTGCTGTCTCGGCGTGATTGGCTTTTTTAAAAACATCAGACATGAGTTTGAGGCTGACACGCTGCCAAGACAGGACTGGTGGTGGCTCTGACAGCAGGTATGACGCTAGCGTTAGCATTGGTTCCAAGCGTTTGATTTGCACAGACAAAATGTCAGTAATGTGGCAGGAAAACAGCAATGTGAGACTGTGAAATCCGTGAAGTAGGAACAAAGAAAAAGAGAGATCTGCCACGTGTTTGGGAACTTACTTTTGACTGTGCCTTTCACTGCATCCACAACAAATGCGATGGAAATAAACAGTGCAATGACCTCCTCTGTGGACCTGGAGAAACACAGAAAACATTACAAACGTGACATTCGAGGTTGTTGTGGTAATGTGCATGCATATATATATATATAAAATAATGT
The DNA here is from genome assembly GCF_004354835.1 of Perca flavescens. Lineage (NCBI taxonomy): Eukaryota > Metazoa > Chordata > Actinopteri > Perciformes > Percidae > Perca > Perca flavescens. The sequence continues at coordinate 27,544,179 of NC_041350.1, forward strand.
GTTACAAAACTTGATTGATATAAACTGTGTTCATGTTAAAAAAAATGTTAACAAAAAAACTAAAATTGAAATTAAAATAGTAGTGTGTCAAATTCTAGTTTGCATGCATGTGTTTTCATGATTTTTCTTTTAAACAAAAATGATTCTACAGCATTAGTCAACGTAAACAGAACTGAATTAAACTAAATACTATCAATCACCTTAATTGTCGCAACATCAAATGAATATCAAGTAACGCAAAGTAAAAAATTGTATATATGTTTAAACACAAAAAAGTCAAAGTAAGAGTAAAAACAAATGTATTAAAGACAATAAAATATATATATATATAATATTTAGAACCTGACAGCGTATATTTTTTCTTCCTCACAGAGTTTAGTTGAGAGAGGGCAGAGTATAACAGAGATTTAGCTAAAGTGACTCTGGAAAGGGAAGCGGAAGGAAAAGATCTAAAACTGTGGATGTGTGGGAGCTGGGAGGGGAGCTGTCACACAGGATGCGTGCTTTGAAAACGGTTTGTTGCACAAAACAGACTTTTCTGTTGCGTGCCAGTAATTCTGCTGCAGACACTGACATGACCACCCGTTTTCTGTTTGACAGAGAGGAAAGCCCACCAACAGATACAAAATAAAAGTAAGAATTGCTCCTTTACATTTTATTTGACTGCAAACGAAAACAATGAAAGAGAGTTGAATATGAAAAAGTGTATGAGAAATACCTTTTGAAGAGCTTCATGAGCAGGCTGACATTGAAGATCCCTCCCAGGATGAGGAAGAGGCAGTTCCACAGACCGATGCAGGCATAGAAAGCTGGGAAGTCCAGGTTGTAGTCGTCACAGATTCCTCGGATCACTGCACGCGTACACAAACACACATACATAGATAGGAAAATGAACACGGATCATAAAACATCAATAGTCCAGAATACTCATCTTCAATATGTATGAAACATACTGTTATACAGTTTAAAATGATCCACCGCTTACACTGGACCAAGGTTAAGCTATCACAGTTTACACCCAATATAGACCCTATGTGTGATTGCTGCAAGCTACACCAAGCTACTCTAATTCACATGTTTTGGGATTGTCATAAGTTGTTTGATTATTGGAAACTGATATTTGATATGCTTTCCAGAACCACTGGAAAGAATATCGGTTTGTAACGCATTGTTTGGAGTGGTGACGCAAAACTTTGTTTTAAATAATAATAAACTAAGACTTCTGTCGTTTGCCACATTGATAGCCCGATGACAAATCTTGATCAGGTGGAAAGATTGTAATCCCAACGTTTGCGCAGTAGGTAAGGGACATGCTGTATTTTATTAAATTAGAGAAAATAAGGTATTCTGTCAAGGGGTCGGCTGACAAATTCATCTTGATATGGCAACCCTTCCTTAGTCGCCTTGATGCTTTAGCCCCTGATGACTTTATGGCTGAGTAAAGATTTCGGTACATGCAGCTAGCAGTGTTGGATGTGTAGTACTGAACCGTCTGCTGATTATATCATGGCATTGTTTATTGATCTTTTTTTTTATTTCCTGTGCTGTCCATATGCGTGTTAGTGTCAATGTAAATAACTTGAGTTCATGTTTTGTAGATCTTGGTTTGTTTATTTACTTTTGTTACCTTATTTCATTTATTATTTCTTTACTGTTTTTATTTTCAATATTGCTTAGGTTGATTACCCTCTGATGTTTTTATGGGTGGGGGGAGGGGGGTGGGTATATACAAGCCCAATGGGCCCTCATGGTGAATTGTTCATTTGTTGTTACAAAACTTATATAAACTATGTTCAAAATAAAACATCAATAGTCCTTATTGGCAATTAGGTCTGGATCCAAATACCTGAGTATTCGTTCGATGGATAGGTATTCGATTTTCAATTTTGGGATCTGAATATTATATATTACAAAAAACTTGCATGCAGGCTGAAATTCAATGTGGTGTTTAAGCTTGCTAAATGTCCACAAGACGCTGGCTAATTAATGAAGCGCTATGTCGGTAAGACAGTCCGGTAAAAACGCAGGTCTTTCCATTTGTTTTGAATGCCTGCGGCAAAAAAGTAAGTCCGTATCAACTTTTGGAGAAAAGCAACCCGACGTCACCCTGCTGTGGACAATCATGTAACGTTAACCGGCAATCAAACTCGTCAGTCGCGGCGTGCGAGTCCCGTAACCTTTAGCAATGTGCTCCTACAACCTCACAACTGTTTGTATTTAACTCTCGTCGATTGACGGATTCTTTGCTTCTTTTGCTAATGTCGATGAGTCAGCGGTCAACATGTCGCCCCCTTGACATTGAACACTCGTGTGTCAACTTGGTTGTGATGTTCACAGAGACAGTAGCACGATCGCTGGTCTAATCTGTGTCATTTTAGAATACAGAAACAAGAAGAAATGCCTTTTTTTTTCAAGTTTCATAAAAATTCAATCAGTGCCTGGGAAATTGTATGTGGCGGTCAAACAAACACACAAACAATGAGTCAACAGAAGGAGCCTGATCGATGTTTATTTAATGAATAAAATAAAAAAAAACTAGGTTAATAAGGAACTGTGCTGTATTGATCATCTTTTTGTAATATTTTTGCTACTGCTACTTGCTACGTAATTACAGATTTCTACTTCAGCTACTGTATTTCTACATCCGCGCGCACGCACGCACACACACACACACACACACACACACACACACACACGCACACACACACACACACACACACGGGGAAAATCAAGCGCATTTTATTCAAAACATGAAAAGGAATTGTAATGGGTTTTATAAAACCATAACAATTTAGTTGTAATGTCGAGCAGATTTGTGCACAGATGAGTTACAACTTTACAAACAAGCCTTTGTTCTGCTCAGACACACTGCTGGAAATGTACTATAATTACCTCCATGAGAATATGCTTAGCACAATTCTAACCCATTTACTTCAAAGACCATCACACCACAAACCCAACAAACAGCTTTGGTATTAAAACTACATCTTGGCATTGTTGCTGCTTTTCCTCATCATTCCGCAGCTTCCAGCCATCAAGATCGTTTAAAATCCAACCAACAAAACACTGCTGTTGGGTAAAAACCATATAAGGGATCTCACAACTGAATATAAAGTTTTCACGTTTGTGTATGCGTATTGCCTGACCGGTAGGCCCCTGAAACCAACCATTACACAACATCAGTGAGCAAAAAATAAATAAATTCCTGAAGTTTTTGGAGATATGTGCCTTTTGCTTGACTGCACCGGGAACACTCATTAGGGGCATATGTGTGAACAAACAGCTAAATACCTCCAACGGTGGTGTTCTCTGGTAAAAGAGGGAGGCAGGGGGGGACTTAAGAGTTTCTAGCTGCTGTGTCACACGGTTAGATGCCTCTTTCTCTTGATTTTTGATGTAATCTTCTTAGTACGCCACCCACCCCCAGCCTCCTTTTTCAAATCGGCCATAGGCAGAAACTGTAAAAAAGATAAGTGCATTTTGGCTGAGCTGAATGAAAGAGGAAGCCTACCACTGATGAAGATGGCGAGGGGAGCTGTGGTTAGGGGGATGACTAGAGGAGAGCCGGCGAACAGCGAGTAGATGACCCCGCCGATGCTTTGGCCGATGATGGTCTTCCGAACATCTGGACAGAGAGGACGCACACAGAGAAGACTCAGGAGCAAGTACTGATGTGTACTAATTAATGTGCATACATGTCTGCAAGGATTTTCTGTGGAGCTGAACAGAAGCTGAAGTAAATTAGATCTTTTAAACAGGGAACCTTAATATGATGCAAAGACTTTAAAGAGCCCCTATTATGTGTTTTTGGTGTCTTAAAGTGTGTTATATTGTGTATGTACTAGATGTATAAATTATAAAAAAAAAAAACACATTTCACTCCAAATTGAGCTCTTTCTCCCACAGACAGCACTATTTCTCAACTGCCTGAAAACGGCTCGTTCAAATTCCTGTCTGAAATTCCTCAATTAGTGATGTCACTGATTGAGAATACCATATGTGCTCCCCATAGGTGCTGCCTGAGCAAGCACAGCCCGTCCAGTGGCTTGTTTGAATTTACAACGGTGCTTCTGCAAAATAGTCTCGGGAAAGAACTTGTTTTGGTGGTGTACGTTCAAAAGTAGTTTTAGTCGTGCAACAGAAAACTCAGATTGGACAGATAGTCTAGCTAGCTGTCTGGATTTACCCTGCAGAGATCTGAGGAGCAGTTAACCATAGTCCTCACAAATCCACCGGAGTTTAGAACGCCGACACTAAGAAAGAGGAAGGTGACGGACATCTGGCCGAAATGAGGGACATCCGGCGGAATTTCTGCGGCACCTGAGCAATAACGGAAGTGGAACGTCGTTGATATAGACCGTAATTTGGCTGACCAATCACAACAGAGTGGGCTAGCCGACCAATCAGCAGACTGGGCTTTTCAGGAAGGCGGGCCAAGAACTCAGACAGGTGGAGACACTGCAGCAATGGGCAGTATGAGAAACATGTTTTTTAACATCAAAGCATGTAAGCCTATTCTAGTAGACCCCAAGGGTACAAATATGACCCTGAAACGTAGTATAATAGGGGCTCTTTAACTTATTTTAAAGCTACACTAAGTAATATTTCTATACAATGCTAAATGACATGACTACTTGTACCCAACTCTGCGGACAAAACAAACAGGAGAGAAAAGTGTGCACGTTCTCATACCTATCTCACCACGTGTGCTCTCGTCATTGAGGGAGCCGAAAGCGATGGCAGGGAGGAGGATGGCAATGTAGAGGAAGATGGCTGTGGTCATGTACTTCAGCAAGGTTTTATTACTGCCAACTATACCTGAGGGGAGACAAACACATGAGTCACATTCACCTCATAATGGAGCGGAGGAGGCTCATCGCTTTAATTTCAAAGCGACACAAACATTAACAGAGTTCATCGTTCAGTGGCTCTACAATATGGAACATCCAGTATCAGTATGTACAGAAAGACTATTCTACACAGGCTCACACTACATACTGCCCTTTTTAAATATTTAGCAATTTGTTTTGGTTTTGATCGATCCATTGTTATGTAAGAGCAGTTATGGCTTTCATCCAAATGATGGATAACTCATTTTGGAATAAAGCACTTTAATTGGGCTCTAATGTGATCACAGTGATTTTGGTCCTGTGACCTTCATCAGATGATCATTATCTGATGACACTCACAAGACTGTGGTATCTTGATTTTGTTACAGACCGATGAATGGGTTTGGATTATATGACATGACAAAGGACTGAAAGAGAACAGCCGAGAAGCTAGAAAACTCTGCTCTCCTAAATTGCACTTTATATTTTATTTATTTAATATATATATATATATATATATATATATATATATATATATATATATATATATATTCTCTTTTGGAAAAAAACTAATTCTAAAGGTCAAGCAGCATGTGTACATTTGTTTGACTGACACCAGAAACCTTTTAACACATTTGCTGATAGACAGAATGATTTGATGACTCAATAAAACCACCAGTCGGCTGAGATTGCAAAGGGAATGTGTAGGGTAATGTCCATGTCTGATGGCTCGGGAAATTACAATAATATTGGACGCTAACGGGAACATATGGGAGCGGGAAGACATTTGAGTCATTTTAGCAGAGACAACCCTAGATGTGACCCAGATGGAGCACAGATGTATCCGAGGCAAAGGGTGACAGACAAATGAGGAGCTGCCAGAGGCGCCCCGGTGTGCGATAATAAGGAAGATGATTCACTCTCGCTACAAGTCCAGGTCCAGCTTACCATCTGTGAAGTCAGAGGGGTAGAAAGGCAGTCGGCGGCAGAAGTCCTCATAAATCCCCCGGCCGACTTTGAAAAAATCTTGACACTGTGGACAGACGGGAAAATGTTAGACACACAGCCCGGCTTCAGTATCGGCAGCAGCAGTTTGCAGATATGCCAGTGTGTGCCATCTACAGGCAAGGAAAGTAATAACGGCTGCAAATTTGACACTTGTCAACGGCCTGCAGCCGTTGAGTGCTACAACTGAGGTGTTTTTCTTTTTATAGATGCTGTTTGTGTTTGAGATCGTATTTGCTTATACTCTCGCCAAAATGCAACCTAGGGTCTTTTTGTGAATGTACCTGAGTCAAACTTTCGTTTAAAAGCATAATTAGGATGGAAACGCCACTTTTAAGATTGACTGTATTCTCGTTTTGGGTCAAATGGCCTTTTGAATGGGAGTGCTAGGGGCACTACTATGATGGCATCAAAATCACTATTTTTAAAACATTAAGAAGGCTCGACACAACATGAAACTTTGCTCCAAGTATCACCAGGGGCTCTACACATGAACTCCAGCATTAAGAACACGGTTTGTGTGAACAGTTAACTTCATTTAATATTGTATGTGGCGTTTTCTTTTGCGGGTTGCAAATGTTCTGCCAAAACAAGTCCCTTCCTGAGACTATTTTGCAGAGCCACCGTCGCTGCGTCCGGGGCTTAGCGCCACCCAAGACTTTTTTTCTCCTATCCTGGAATGTGTGTGTGGTCTAGCCAGACCTTACTCCATAGTGCTGTGAAGATAGAGCTGGCAATGCAAGACTTCTTAGACAGTGACTGCACAACTTGGCAAGGCTGGGACAAAAAATAAATAAAAAATTGGCCCTGGCATTTTTGGCCCAGGCGACCCACACCCAATGTGATTAGTCAGACACATTCCCTGAGACAGTCCTCTTAAAATATGTGTGCATTCTATGATATGAGTTGCCTAGTGTTCAGCGTTCATATGATGGTTTTGGATCCTTCAAATTAATTAATTCTTAGAGTTATGATTTGTATATGTATGGTATGTTTATTTTTTTATTATTGATATTTGATATTGTATTGCCATTATTGTTATTATTACTATTTTGCTTAATATTGGCTTAGCAACTTTTAAAAACTGTTTACTGTTAATTTTAACTATTGTAAGATTCATACTTTGGACAAACGTGTCTGCTAAATACAATAACCATAACCCTTCCCAAAAGCTACAATAAAACAAAGTAGTAAATGCCCTGGAAAAGAGCACCAATACAAGAGAAGCTAATTAAGCCATTCAAGGAACACTGATGCTTGTATCAACATTGATTTTATAGATCACAGATTTTTCAGCTACCCAACAGGCTAACCGCTAGCATTTTCAACGTAAGCTTAAGCAGTTAGGTTACCTGACAGCCACTAACTTTAATGTTACAGCCAAACTGCTAGTGGTCGTTATGACGTGAGGCGCACATAACGCACGCTCGCACACACACACACACACACACACACACACACACACACACACACACACACACACACACACACACACACACACACACACACACACACACACACACACACACCCTCCCTGAGACTCCCTGTTAATCTGCCTACTCCTTAACACGTCGTCAACTACTCTCTCTTCCATCTTTTCCTCACTCGCTTCCATGGCCCTGTCATGGTCACTCCCCTCCCCCTCAGCTTCTTCGCTGTCATGTTGTTGTTTCTGCTTCTCTGTATAGCCAGCAACCTCTCCTCCTCCTCCTCGGCTTCAGGTAATGCTGATGTTGAAGCAGCTACTACAGCCCCAATTCCCAAACATTTTGAGGCATGTAGATTCTTAATCTTTTTCTCCCGTAATTCTCTGCACCTCCCTTGCGCTTTGGTGGTCATTTGTCCATTTTAACGTGGATGCTAAACTTCCAGCATAAGCATAACTATTACAGCTCGTGTGTCAGGGCCAGGAGGCGTTGCCATAGTGGGAGTCGTAAATTTGCAGCCGGGAGTGGAGAAGGGGGTTCCTGGATTTGATTGGGTCAGGACAGTGCCAATAAATAAAATTAACCAATGGGCCACTGTCAGTTCTTTATGGGATAGCACGGCCAAAAAATAATAATAATTTTACACTTTCTTCCATCCTGCTCTCTCAGCTAAGACACTGGTGGTTCCACAGGAGGCTTTCTCAAAGCTGATTTGAATCATCAAATTTAACAAGATGGTCCGGGAAAAGCTTCAACTGCGTAATCCAAAACAAAGTAAGCAGTTCAGCAAGACCACATTTACATGTGCATTTATTAAAGATCCCTGCGTTCCCAGAATGATCAGGAATGACGGAGAGATGACAGCAACGGCGAGGGATAGAAGATTTAGTGTATTTTTAGAGACGTCAAAGGGAGGACAGTAGGGAAAGAGCCACGTGATTCACAAGGAGACACGCTTCTCAAAAAGATGAGCTTTCAGGTTACAGAAGATGTGCAGTCCTGACTGAGCTTATTAAGCAAATTATCCAATTACCCAATGTTTCATTTTCTTGTTGAACATAGCATTACGCAATAAAGATGGAACGAGGTGATGAGTGTGTGTGTGCGTGTGAGTAAGAAAAGCCCTTAGGAAAATCATTCCTGCCTCATTTGTCATCTAAAAAACTTTTGACGTTTTTTGGCAGAACAAAGCAATTTACCTCAACGTAAACAACCTGAAAACAAACAACAGCATCAACATCTCTTCCCATCTCCCTAAGTGGGCTGGCTAGTTTTATGAAGCCACACACGCTTGTTCAACAAGAACTGTTCATCCATTAAATCCCTATACATCATGGAATCATTTATTATTACAAGTGTGTGTGTATTCTGTGTGTGTATTCTGTGTGTGTGTGTGTGTGTGTGTGTGTGTGTGTGTGTGTGTGTGTGTGTGTGTGTGTGTGTGTGTGTGTGTGTGTGTGTGCGTGTGCGTGCGGCCTGATCACCCGTTTTTGGCTCAGGTTTGATAAACAAAAGTCTCAGAGAGGAATTACTGTCCACCTGTTTGCCATTCGTTGTGAACGGTCGATAGAGAGAGGCAACGGGGAGGAAAAACATAAAAACACAACGATTTGGCCTCGTTTTTCAAAGTATAGCAAAGTGGTGTGTTCTTGCGGGTGGTCTGATTTTCAATTGCGGATGTGGAGATGGTGGGCTCACATTTTCTCCCTCATTTTATCATTTTCTGTTTCCTCTTGGTTTCACCTGCTCTCTCGCTCTCTCTCCCCATCTACCATCCCCGTCTTTCCCCCTTTCTGTCTCTCTCCATATATATCGCTTATTCACTGAGTGGCACTGAGCCTTTCAAGCCCTGGGATAAACACCTCACAAAATCCTTCGCTATAAAAAAAAAAAAAAAAAAAAAAAAAAAAAAAAAAAAAAAAAAACACAAGGGAAAATGTCTGGGAGCCCTGGCCTGTCAACGGCAACATTAGCAGGAGATGTTGGTCTGTGGCATTGAGCAGAGCCCCTCTGGAGGGGTGTGTGTGTGTGTGTGTGTGTGTATACATGCACGTGTAGCTAAGGGGTGGGGAGTTCTGACAGGACTGTGAGAGATGTAAGGTCATTTGCCCACTGAGGAGGCCTGGCAGGAGTTGATGCTGATTGATTAGGGGGAGAGAAAAGATGGAGGAGTCAAGCCAGCCGAGCGAGGAGGAGAGGCGGAGGAGGAGGTTGGGGGCTTGAAATGGAGAAGGATATGGAAGGCGGATTTTTAAAAGGAAAAAAAAAGAAAAAAGGTTGAAAAGTGTAAATGGATGTGCATAGTTTAACTTCTCTACAGAGCACTGTCGAGAAATGAGATGACGAAAAGTAAGTAAAAGGTGAGGGAGGAAGATAGGATGAGAAGCATTTGGGGAAAATACCTCCTCCAGTCTAACATGGAGAGGAAAATTAGTGAGTGCTAACCAATCACAAGCCTCACCTCATAGCCCTGGGAATGACTCACAATGCCATCATATGAATACATGCTGCTTCAAAATGTGTGGAAATGTGTCTAACTGCCTAAAAGGTTGTACACACTGGATTACACACACACACACACACACACACACACACACACACACACACACACACACACACACACACACACACACACACACACACACACACACACACACACCCTGCTGCCCACCTTGAGGGGCTTGTGACTGCGGGGGTCGGTCTCCTCCTTCCCCAGAGCGGTGGGCAGCTGGTTGGTTGCCGTCAGCTGGTGCCTCTGTAACACCAACGCCTCCTTAAACTCCTCCTGCGTCTTGGTCTCCAGCAGCTTCTGCCTGAAGGAGATGTCAGAGAAGAGGGTGGCGAACGTCCTGCCCAGCTCCATCGCTGTCTTGGTGCTTTTCTGTGGGAGAGCGTTTGGTGAAGTGGTTGTGCATTAAAAGAATGCAAGAATCAAGGTTGTTTTGTTTTTGTTACACCTGTGTTAAACCAGTGGAAACAAGCTGTCATAACAACACTGACATATTATCACCTTATGGATATGGCAAACTTCAGCAAACGGTTCATTTTTACGCATCAGGCGGACACAGAGCAACATTAGCATTCATTTGGAGTTGTGTTTGTGTCATGGTAATAATGTCCTGGGAGGCTCTGGGATAGTGTGCCAGCAAAGCCTTGTAAGCCAGGTGGTGATGGTACAAACATAGCCGGGCTCAGTGTGTACGGCAGCAGATGCAGCAAACAGAGTAACTAAAGCCTTTAAGCTTTCTCACAGTGGTAACTGAATGTTAACCAGAGCTGAGAGAATCCTGGATCTTGATTTATCTGAAGGCTCTGTCGGCGTAAAGTACCTCCAGTCAGAATATAGGTTTGAGAGGCTGTGTGCATTGACAATTTGACATAAATGCAAACTTCTGCATGTGGACAAATTATGGCTGTCACATGATTGTCTATAATTAACTGGCAATTAATTGCAAATTAATCCCACATTTTATTTCTGTTCAAAATGAACTTTAAAAGGGATATTTTTTAATGTTTTAATGCTCTCAACATGGGAGTGAACAAATCTGCTTGCTTTATGCAAATGTTTATTATTATTGCAACAATCCAAAACAATGACGAATACTGTCTAGAATATTCTCCAGAATAACCCTGAAAAGGTACTGTATGTTCAGAAAATCCGCTGAAAGCATAAGGTGGCAAACTCAAGCCCATCAAGCAACAACAGATGGGCACATTAACATATTATCCAGCGTGGTGGGCCTCGGGTTCTCAGCAAGTGGTGTTGGGACACTGGACGTACTCTGGCAGTAACTCAGTCACATCTACAGTAACATTACATGCAAATAACTTCAGTCTTGTGGAGAGAACCATCTGGAAGGGCTTTGAAACTCAACATGCCTTTCCAAAGACCCTTTTCTTTACCCACTTCTGCTCAAGGAGCTTTGTTTCTGCTAACGTTAGCCATCCACATTGTTACTGCTGCACTGCTTTCTGATTTCCTACGGAGCGGCCCGAGGCCCAAATCACAGAACTCGTTATTATCGCTTAATTTTGAAAGCCACAAGACAAATAAAAAAAAATTTGACCTGATGATGGCGCTAGATGAAAAGTCAGGAGATGATCAGAGTGAGAAGAATTCATCCCGAGGGGAAAATGAATGTCTGAACTAAATTTCATGACAATCCATCACATAGCTGTCGAGACATTTCACTCAAAACAGAAAATGTCAACCCCATGGTGCCACTAGAGGATCACCAAAGTCATTGAAATACATCTACTGGGAACCATAAATTCTTTTGTCTATTCAATGTTGAGTTTTGAGAATTTTGACCTGCCGCTGGCCCTAAAGGAAACATCAAGGGAACAACATATTCGGTAGAATTCATCCTTTTGGTTCGAAGGCAACTACTGGACTGGAATAATGATTGTGTAAAAAAGAGACACAGTGAGTAACTCTGTGGGCAGCTTGTCTGACTAGCAAAGGAGCTTGAGGAGTATCTTTCAGGGCAACAGCACATGCATGTGTGGCTCTGCGCTTTCAGGTATGCGTTTTACTGAGTAAATGAGAAACAGAGCATTTTTTAAGAAAGGTCATGTCTGTTCAGCTCATTCATGCTGGGTAAAGAAAAGGAGGAGGAAAAAAAGCCACAAATGCTGTGAAGCTCTTTAAATGGAGCGTGATGGAAATGGTCCACCTGTACACACACTAGATTACATACATTTGTCAACTAAAGGAATTTCTATTACCATTATCATCATGCCCCTTCAAAGATTTTTTCTTGTAGAACCAGTTGCCATCAGGGATAATTGAGACATAACAGTGCTTTAAGTTTACTTGGGACTTTGATTAATGTCTCTGAAAATGCCATTAGTGGTTGTGATTGCTACCTGTAGGACTGGCAAGGAGGGCGATTGAAGCATCGGAGAAAGATGCACAAACACAAAGCAGGGCTCATGGGAAAAAAGATTTAGAAACCAAACAAACAGAAAAAATAATGTAGCTGAGGCACTGCTGATTGCCAGGGTCACTCCAACCCCCTGGCATGAAGAAATCCCTTTTTTTCCAGCAGAGAGGGGGTTAAGGATTGGAGGTTTCCATCGGAAGAGAGGCAACAATCAGTGCCCTCTGAGACGGGAGAGTGAAGTGTGTCGGTGCATGTATGTGTGTGTGTTGAAAGCTCAGGACCAAGCAGCGGAGGACAGGAGGGTTGAGTGGTTTGATGGGAAGTAGAAAGAGTTCATGTTTTGATGGGAGAGAAGGGTATTACAGGACATGTGGCACTCTCCATCGGATACAGAAAGCTCTTCAGAGCTGAAGAAAACAGCCCTGCTGCACACAACAGTGACCCGAAAGGTTCAGCCAACAGGACACTCGTGCCCACACAAAACACTGTGAGGGCTATGGATTAAATTCAGTTCAACAGGCAGTTGGCAGCTTAACAGCAATATCAGTAGCACTTGCAGTATTGTAGTGAATTAAAATATAAAAAGCAAGACAAATTGATTGTAAATGACTTTAAAGAGACAAGATAGATTCAGGTTTTTTGAAGTGGGGTTCTACATGGTACTTATCCATAGTCAGTGTATTGATGACAGATTAGATGGCAGCCGGAACCAGTCTGGAGAAGCAGGCAGGAGTACTGAAACATAAGTTAGGCAATGTACTGCTGTGGATGGGTCCCCAGCAAAATGTAGCCACCTAAAAAAGGCCCACCCAAAAAAAAAGAATATCAGTTTAAGTGTCTGCTGTATTTAGAATACAGTATTTTCACCGCTTTAGCTTGCCATTAGACAGGCCTCTCTGACAGGGAACTAAAGTCGTTCAAAGCCACCAGACTCAGTTGATCAAAAGAGTAAATTTAACTCGCAGAACACTGAAGTTGTTGGTCTGCTGCTGACTCGATAGGTTAGTTTGTTATTGTTTGACTTTAATGAATCCGAACTAACCCTTCAAAAAAATTCACACAATAACACAAACAAACTAACCGATCGAGGCAGCAGTAGAGCAGCAACTCCCGTGTTCTGCGAGCTAAAATGACTGTTTTTGTCAAAGGAGTCCGGTGGCTTTGAAGAGAGCAGAGATGTATATAATGGCTTCAGTTCCCCCATCGAAAAGGGAAGTCTGACATGAAATCAAACCTTCATTGAACATTTTTTTCATTTATTCAACTTGTGATTAAAGGGGATGATATTCTTTGTTGACACTACTTGCATCTATAGTGAGAAGTCAGATGCCGCATCAGCCAATGCTTTCTTAAGCCAATCAGGTCTTGAAGTAGTGTTAATTTCGTCAGACGAGACGAGACTAAATATGTTCGTCAACGACCTTTTTTTCCATGACTAAGACGAGACGATGACGAGACTGCGCCAATGTCCACAAACGCTGACTAAGACTAAATTAGCATGCATTATTGTTGACGAAAAAAAGACGAGACTAAAATGTTTTGCATAAAATAAAAACTAAGATAAAATCTCTCTTCATTTTTGTCTACAATTGTCTCTACTTTTTCATCATGAGATAGAATATTCAGCTGTTACCAGACCCGGTGCTACGGCACCGACAGGTGCCCTAATGACCGTTATCTACCGGACCGAATAGCAACGCAGATTTTGGTGACACTTAAATGCCTGCGCTTCTCTCTTATGCTCCTAATTGGACGTTAGAGTCAACCAAAACATCGCTGCATGGGGTGCTAGTTAACACTACACTTGGCAGCAGGTAACGTTAGCATACCGTTAACTAGTTAACACTACACTTGGCAGCAGGTAAAGTTAGCATACCGTTAGCTAGTTAACACTACACTTGGCAGCAGGTAAAGTTAGCATACCGTTAACTAGTTAACACTACACATGGCAGCAGGTAAAGTTAGCATACCGTTAGCTAGTTAACACTACACTTGGCAGCAGGTAAAGTTAGCATACCGTTAGCTAGTTAACACTACACTTGGCAGCAGGTAAAGTTAGCATACCGTTAGCTAGTTAACACTACACTTGGCAGCAGGTAACGTTAGCCTACCGTTAGCTAGCAGTTGGAGTAAACACGGTTACAATGCTGACCGCTAAACGGTGTAAATGTTTGTCTCTATTTCACTGTGTAGGATTCCAACACTGAGACGTACGACAGTCTGCAGCTGCCGTTGTCTGAAAAACAACACATATGTTGCGTTCACTTGAAATACGCCTCGCCAGTTTCGTGCTGCATTTATTTTATTGTAAAATATCATTTTCCCATGCAGTGGTTGTTTTTGTCGTTTACTGGTGAAATAAGGAAGAGGCTCAATATTTATATAACTTTATATAATTTATTTATTTTTATAACTATTTGACTGAAATGGTTATCAGAAATAATTTATTTAAAAAAAGACAAATGTTTTGACTAAAACTTGACTAAAATGGCGAGTCTTTTAGTCGACTAAAACTTGACTAAGATACCTTGAGTTCTCTTTTGACTAAAACTAGACTAAAATGATGAGACTTTTAGTCAACTAAAACTTGACTAACAAAACTTTTTGGCACTAGACTAAGCCTAAATTAAAAATAGGTGACAAAATTAACACTATCTTGAAGCACATGACTTCACTTGAGAAAACTAACTTTCTCCTCCTGAGGTTTGTCTTTCTGTTATTATTGTACACTAATAATAACTTTAATTTTCAATCCATCAGTGTTTTTGTGCATTATTTTAGGTTTGTTTGAGTGCTTGCCGACAATTCCCACGATACTGACAGCAAGGTTAAGCGGTGAAAATATTGTAAATATAGCATACATTTAGATGTCTAAAATGTGTTTAGCTGCTGACCCTTTCCACAGCAGGACATTGCTTAGTTTCCGTGTCAGTACTCCTGCCTGCTTCTAAAACATGGGGTTGTGCCGACTGCCATCCGCTGTAGCTCATACACTGAGTATGGAGAAGTACCTCATGCAACCACGCTTCAAAATATCCGAGCTATCCCGTTAAAAATTAAAATCCATACTCAAATGAGAAAAAAACCCTTAAGAATATTTCCTTTAAAGCTGGCCACTCTTTTGAAAAATTATGCCGGAGGTGGTTTTTTAAATAAAAACAAAAAATAATACAAAATAATAATACAAAAATCTAATTAGAAATGTTATTTTAAAACTACCATTTGCAGCCCAGACATTCTGTGGTTTAATTGTTTAATGATTTCTTGTTACTTTAATTACTGTGCCACATAATCAGTAGCTCGTTTGTGTTTTCTCCCCACTTGTCCTTTTACTTTAAATTACAGAAAACATTGTCTCAGCTGTCATCGTCACAACAGGGCCTTGTTTTTAACACGTGGTAATTAGTATTTTCTTGCAGCAAGAAACACAGCAGGTCTTTGGAAGCACAGAGACATAAAACCCTGTTAAAAAAAAAAATCAGTCAAACTAATCTGGGCAAAAGCAGAAAATGGTGATCCTTATTCATTCAATAGTTTCAGTCAGAACTGAGCTTGCCTTTAAGAAATCTAAACTTAATTGGACTCAGGACAGGCGGCTGACTGAATTTGCATAAGCAGACTAATTTGAAAAAATCTGAAAAAGAGCTGCAACTGTTGAACTAAATATACATTTCCTTTTAAAGAAAGTAGCTGAAAGCAGAGCAGGAGGGTATGTAAATGATGAATTAGTTGTGCTATGGCAGCAAAATGCTTACATTGAGCATATGGCGAGTTGGACTTTACTAATACCCATAGCCCTACAGCTAACAAAGATGAGAGGAAAGAATGACAGTGGAAATGATAAGAAAAATCTCTTCACAGCACATTATCAGTGATTAACTGAAGGAATTAACAAATGAATAAAGAGGAATATTTTAGTTAGACGAGTCGTAGTTGCAACTTCAGTCAGCAACAACACAGCACAAATTCAGTACATAATATAAAGAATAGAAGAAAACATACATAACATGAATGAAATATGAACAAATGTAACAAACAAGTGGCAAAAAAAAAAAAAAAAAAAAAGCCTCCGTAATCCACCAAAGTCAGATAAATCCCAGGTAAGATTTGCTCCCTCTGGGGGCAGCAGTTACCATTTTGAGTGGAGCCAGGATCAGGATGACATAGCGGACCTCGCAGCAGTTCTCCCCCCAGTTTTGCGGCCTCTCCAGACGGGAGATGCACACATGACGCCTCTGGAGATGCTTCACGTTGCAGCTGGAGTGGAGAGGGAGAAGGAGGAAGGTTTTAACAAATGTCGATGCTTCACCTCACCGCCAGCGCCCTTTGTTTTCATAGATTAACCTCTCTTTCTGCAGCAACAGGTAGACCGTATCTCACTCACACACACACCTAAATGCATGTGCACATACACAAATGTATGGCAAAGGCACTCCCACACAAAGGCACTCCCACACAATTCATATAGTTCTATCAGTTGGGATAAAGTGCATTTTAAAACAAAAAATATTTTTTAAATAGCATTTTTATAAAGATACTACTTCATACTACTTCAGATTGCTTGTTTTGTCCAAGCAACAGTCTCACACCCCAAAATATTAAATTTGACTTAAACTAAAGAAGATAATTCTTTTATATAATATAATTGCATTTGAGAAGCTGTATTTTTTGGGTATTTTGGCTTGATAAATGAATACAAACAATCAATTAACAAAATTATTATCATTATTTGGTTGATCAAACACTTGAACAATTGATTAATTGCGTCAACTCGCGCCGACACGCATGCACAAAAACATTACAGCTTACAGGATGCAGAGCCAGGACTGCTGGTACTGGATCCCGGTAGCGGTGGCTGTCACTCCCTGGATGGTCTCTGACAGTAGGTGCACTGCAGGGGAAAGGTCAGAGGTCAAACACAAGTTAGCTGAAATCGACCTCAAATCCAGTTTGATCCTCACATGCTCTCATTTTCCCGCCACACAGCGTTGAACTCCTCCTAGCACCAGCAACCCACGGCAGCCGACTGCAACAATCCTGAAACGTGTAGTTAGGGCTGGGCGATAAGGAGAAAATCTGATCTCACGATTTTCTTGTCATAATACATCGATGATATTGTAGGGTGGACAATTGGTGGTTTCACAAAATGATTTTAGGATGAGATTTTAGATAACTTATCAATAATGTGGTAAACAGTTTCAAGTGAAATTATAGAGAAGAAAAGAAATTCTGAAAAAAAAAAATATACTGACTAGGTTTACATGCATGCACAAAAATAATGTGATGTTAAAACAAATCTGCAATTCTTCAAATGATATTCCCTCAAAATGTTTTACAACAGATTTTCTGAGAAAATTGACTTAGTATGTGCTTGTTATTATCAATTTCGACAACATAATTGTATATCATGATATCTCGATATGTGATTTAATCACGATGTGATTGCACCGAAAGACAATAAATTATCATATTGAATTATTGCCCAGCCCTACGTGTAGTTTCAATCTGAAATATTGATGTGTTTAAATTAAAACCTGGGTCTGATTTCTTTAACCAGCCTAATGGTGTCAGCCAAAATGCCTAAAACGTTTAACAGAGGTCTAGAGCCTTGATCTGCTGCGCCAAGCCTCTCAATATGATGTCTACATCAGAAGTGTCTAACGAGCTTGCCTTCTGCTGTAGACTGGAATCTACTGTGTGCAAACACCACACCACGATAAACTAATGACGGTGTCCACCCGACCCCAGAAAACATCAACGCTTATGTTCACAGATTTAAAAAACTAAACACAATTCATTATGCTGCCATGTTTACACGGTGCAAATCATTAAACATGGGCAACTAGGGACACCGCTGAAAGCGGCTCGCTGCTTCCTAATAAGAGGAATCTCCCTTTCCGACTTCTCACGCTGAGAGTGATGAATAATAGTGTTTTGGGGGATATTCTTCAGCAGCCCCGACTACCCCTAACCACTGGATAAGATTCTGCGTGCTTCAGCTTGCAATGTTCTCTACCACTCATCAGTACTGAGCATACTACAGGGTGGAAATGTTTTGTATCGTGAGCAGCGGGGACAATCATTTCCATATCACTCGGATTTTCTCTGCCAGTGGTTTCTCCTTTTTTTTCCGTCGGTTTTTGTCTCTCTCTCCATCACTCTCCCCCTTTCTCTCTCGCTGCCATGCCGCGTCTCATCAATAAGGTATCCTCCATTCATGCCAGAATATGATGGGCGTCACCATGACAACAGTATCACAGTGCTCAAGGAGTGAGAGAGCCAGGATGGGAGAATCAGAGAGAGAGAGAGGGGGGAACAGACCAGGGAGAGAGAAATAAGAGAGAGCATGTAGAAAGAGGAAGAGTAGAAGAAAGGATGAAAAGAAGCTTGTAGAGAAAGAGGAGGGAAAAAAGCTGACATTTGGGGTGGGGAGAGATTCAGAGAGGTGGGAGGAAAAGAAGAATCAGGGGGAGACCGAAAGAGAAAAATAAAAGAAAGGAGAGGGACAGGAAGAGAGGGAATGGGAGGAGACATGCAGAGAGGGAAACCGAGAGAGGGGGAAAATGCAAGCAGAAACAGGGGCAAAGAAGGACCAAGGGAATGAAAAAAAAAAATAATACAAAAAACAAAAGTGACAAACAAGAAGGGAAATGAGAGTGGGACTAGATGAAAAGAAGAGTGAGAGGGAGGGAAGGGACAGAGAAGTAAAGGAGATGGACTGGGATTCAATTCAATTAATAGCAGTAAGCCTGACAGCCATGTAATAATCACAAACCAGCCAATCTCTCATTGACGTCAGGGAGGAGAGGAGGGGAGAGATGGAAAGAGAGAGACATGCAAACAGAACAAAAGAAAATTAAAAGATAAAGAGAGGGGGGGAAAGAAGACCGATGTTTCATGGAAGACGGAGGAGGTAGACGATGTTCAGGGGTATCTGTGGTCTTCCATACCAACTGACGAGATGACCAATGTCCGACCATCCAAGAGAAGCTAATTGCTCACTGCTAGCCTTCGTATTATCACCACCTCCATATTTCTTTTTTTAGAGACAAAATGTCTTTTCTAAGTGAGAGCGATTGCTTCAGTGTTGGGAGTAGTTCAACAGCCAGAGCAATGAATACCGTCCGTGTTCAGAGTCGAATGTCGCCATTACTAAACGTGGGAAGCTTCGACAGAATGATTACTGAATTGTAAAAGGTCTAGAGTTGTGAATTCATGGCAGCAGCACTTTCTGATTTTGTGACTAATGTATTTTGCATCCTTTACTTTCCATGCATAGGGGGTTCTCTGTGTACTTCTTAAACATATATATAAAACAAATCCAAATAGATTCATAAGATAGGATGATATGATAATGTGTTGTTACTTTACTAAATTCTGTAATTGAATGATTCCTAACAAACTGTAATTAAAACTCAGAAAAAAAGGATTATTTCATTTTGTGTGTGAAGTGTTTATAATACATAATTTATCAAGATTATTGAACGTGGTTTTGCATCTATTTGCCATAATGAAGCTTTGCTTTAGTCGAGGCAGAGGAAGAGGACTAAAGTTGCCCTTGCATTAGCTAAATGGTGTCAGTTTGGCTACCAGCTGACTAACCTGACACTCCCCACTGTGAAGAAGTGGTCAGATCGGATTTCTACCAAAATGTACTTGCGCGGTGTGTCAAAAAGCAGAAGGGACAGGGAGTAGTGTGGGTAGAGATGTACACATGGGTAGATGCATAGGCTGTATAAGACTTACACAGGCGATCCAAAGGTTTTGGCTTCACTTATACTGTAAGTGGAGCCAAAACATCTGGATAGCCGCCTGGTGGCTGGCTGCACCCCCAAAATACACGTCAAATAATTTTTTCCCTAAAGATGGTTTCTGTCATTTTAGGTAGTTCTGCTCTCACAGATGTTGGTTCAAGTGTTCGTTTCTCTGATAAGTTTGTTTTTTATTAGTTATTTGTTGCCATAAAAACGAGGTGAAACGTCATGACTGTCGTGGCTCCACCACTCAATCAATACTGCACAGACTCATGCTCCAAAATTACAGGACGTATCGTACTGGATATTTTAGTTTCACTTTTGTATAGCGGGAAGAAGTGGGGACGTGTTGTTTGATTTTATATACATTCTACGGTTGGATACATAAACTACGTGAGCTAGCACAGCTTGTGGGCAAACAACAGCAGTCCACAAAGCTGTACATAATACAGCTTCTAATCAAACATAACATACATACAGTACATATTGTCATAAATCTGTCACTCACTATACCCAAGAAGTGCCCCCTTTTCTCTGCTGCTTATATTATTTTGGTGTGCATTTATTAAAAGATCCCCTACAGACATGTTAGGTTTCTACCGCTTCTCCCTCAAAACACACAATCTATGAATATTTTAATATTCATTTCAATAGTTTAACTACTGGACACAAGATGTCTCCATCATCAGTGTATGTGCACTGGAGGTTTCAAGTATCCACAGCTCTCTTGTGAAAGTTGCATACTGGATCATGATTTGCTTCCAAACTTGGTGTATGTAACTTAAGATTTGAGTTGAGCTCAGAGAAACTCAAACTAAACTACTTGGTTAGTTTAGGAAAAGACTGTGGTTTGGGTTAAAATAATTACGTTACCTATGTGATGTGGGTTAAGTGCGTTATGTCAAGACGCAAGTTCAGTTCCTTTTGCTTTAATCCAAAAAAGTCAGCGTTGACTTTTAGTATCACACAGGACACGAACAGCAATCTCTTTGTTTCTTTGACACGTACATCCACCCGACCCCCGACTGATCTCATAAAGTGTCGTATGTTTGACACTCTAATTCGTATGCCATTTTGCCGTGTTATCAAGATGCATAATCGCTTTTTTGCGTGTTTATCAACGCCATTCAGCCGCCATTGACCTACATTACATGTGAATTTTCAGCGTAGCGAGTAGTATGGAGGAGGTTGGTTTGTTGGTTGGGGTGGCAGATGGGTAAAACACAGGACTTTCACCCAGGAGAGCGGGGATAGCGTCCCGCGTGCTGTGTTTTTCAACCATTTTTTTATCATTTATTTTACGCCTTCCCCAATTGTTTCTTTCCTAAACCCAACCGTTTATTGTTTTCCTAAGCGTGTGACGTTGTTCACCGTCTAGTTTTTGTCGTTGTTTTCGTGGCGACGCCACGTGGTGTGTATGTTTACATCCACTGTATACAGCGCAGACATATACATGGATAGCTCAAAATGCGTACAGATAACACACCATTTGGATTTAGGAAAGTGGCGTGTATGTTTACGCAAAGTCATGATGCCATGTTGCTCCTCCCTAAGTGGACCTCTTTCTTTACTCCCGTTATGAATACTACTGCCACTAGGGGAGCCCTGCACATGCAAAACTAATGCTGGAGGGGTAAGTGAAGCGTCGTAGTGTGACACGCAGGGCCAATGACCAAGCTGCTGTTTTTGACGAGGTGGGAGTGGACAGAGCCTTACGAGTTTGCAAGCCAAAAGTTCAGTCAGATTGAACTCGGTCCTCATTAAAAAAAATAAAAATGGAGAGCTCAAACTGGTGCGATTTTGTTTTTACTTGGCTGATATCCTCATGCCAACATTGCTCCCTCCACCACCCCAACCTGCTTTGTACATGTCCATGATCACGTGTGGGACATTGTGAATACATCACCCGCTGAGGTGAACAAACCTTACTGGGTGTTAAGAGTGTGTGAGAAAGGGTTGCTGATGTGATCAAGTGGGAGACTAATTAAGACATGCACATTTGATGCTTGTCAGTTATGCAAAGGTTTCGGCACCGTTTCGTCAGCTTTTGGTATGCAGTTTCCATACACAGAAAAGAAGACAAAAAAAAAAAAAAAATATATATATATCACAGATGCTCATACGCAGCATATCACATACGCAGCATATCAAATGTGACAAACTTCAATGGAAAAGTGATGAAAAAATATGAGGACGGCAAGACTGGATGGCTGTATTGGCCCCTTTGATCTTTCTGGATTCTTGGGGAATTCTTTAACTGCATTATTCACATGATTGGGTTGGGGGGGAGGGAGGGAACAGATGGCAATTTCTGTAATCCAGTATGTCACAAATAAGAGAGACGAATCAATAAACATGCTAGCAGTCAAAAAACTGATGTTAATAGTTCTTTTGGCTGATGTGCCAGTCAAACATCAGCAACAGAAACTCTACAGAGATACATGCTCATTCATTATGCTCAGAAGTGACCTCAATAAAGCCTTCTCATCTTATGCTGCCTTAAAGATTAACTGTGATCTCAACCATCGGTAGACCTGCCAACACACACACACACACACACACACACACACACACACACACACACACACACACACACACACACACACACACACACACAAATGATTGGTTTCCTTCAAAGTGTGGATTGTGGAGGGCACACAGAAGGTCATTAAAACACAGTAAGGATTCATACAGCAGTGGCAGATGAAACACTGTAGATATCCATCATAGCCAATCACCATGCAGCACAAATACGTATGATGTCACATAGCAATGAGAGGGCCACTAGGACTGGGTCAATGGTGAAACCTTGTTATCGAGAAAGGTTGTAAATTCTAATCTTGTATGCGCTTGCATAACAGCAAATTACATTAATGGTAAATACACCGACGGCCTACATGGATACAATATCACAGTCAAGTGCTGCACATATGAAAAGCTTAATTCTAATTATATAACCAGTTCAAAAAACAAATCATAAATCTCCAGAACATGCCAAGGACTAACTCTGTTGCCAAATCATTTTGTTACTTTAAACTCAAAGAATTCACACAGAACCAGCAGCTTTTCTTCTTTACGGGAGAAAGAACTTCTAAGGTTATCGGACAATGAGTCCGCGGGATGGAGAGGGCGTTGATTTGAGTGGCAGCTGGAGAGGCATCGATATCTGTGACACGGGAGGGATTGCTGGTTTCTGTAATCATTTGATGACTCAATGGATCGACCCAGTCCCAAGTGTGGAGTGGAACACAAACGGCACACTGATGGTGATTGGTACAGAAGCAAACCACTGATTGCAGCCTCATGGCGGCTGACATTTTCATCAAATTAGCACAGCTTACCGTCATCAAAGAAAACGAAACTTTGAGATTTGTCTGCATGGGGAGAAGGAGGGAGAAAAACCAAGAGGAGAAACCAGAGAGTCAGTTCAGTCATCTTTTCAGATCAATGGGCGACCAGTATCTTTGATTTTACGCTCACACACACGCGCACACACACACACACACACACACACACTTTCTGGTTAACAGGCACGTACATAAATATCTCCGCTGAACAGACGCTTCATTTCCGGCCCTCCTTTACCTCATGCATATTAAATATCATTTTCCAGAGAAAATCCCTCAATGTCTCGTCTTTGTTGGGCGCAGAGAGATCTTATCTTGATTACCGTATACAGGCTATTACCAAAAATTGGATTTTATCACCGATAACAGTTATTTGTTCAGCAAGTGCTGAGAAACGACGTCAATGAAGACATCAAAGATGAGAAAAATGACATGTATGGCCACCATTTCTCATGTGGTAAAGAGCTTGAATTAATGGTTTCAATTTAGTATTCTGATCACTCGCGCAGAGCGTTACATACAGAGAGATTTTCATAGAGAAAAGCCATGCCGCAGGCCTGGAAAAGATATATTACAACACAGAAGGCAAAGTCGGTTGATTCAAGCACCTATTTACAGAAAAATATACAAATACATATACAAATAACACTCCTGCTTTAACAGATGCTCATTTATTTTTTGATTCATTAAACAAGTTGCATGAGATATCAAGGGCCTGAGGGTCACCAAACTCACACACTTTAGAAATAGCTGTGTAAATTATTGCAGTTATACGTTTTCTTAAGACCGTTTTGAAAATATATGAGCACCTAGTCTTAAAAAAGAAGTCCCATGCTCACCTTTGCAGCTGTAAAAAAAAAAAAAAAAAAAAAAAAAAAAAAATCTGAAATTTGAGCTGGCGAAAAGTATATATAACACAGGAGGATTATGCTAATCGAGGCAAAGTGGAGAGCGGGCAGGATCGATCAAAGGTGACAGCTATTTAGGGAGAAATGATGGTACAGTCATCACAAATAGGGCACACAATCAGAAGCGCATATAGCGCTGAGCACTGTAGCTGCAAACAGGATCACAGAGGAAGCGCGGAAAATGCAATTATAAAATGCATCATTACTCAAAATTAGTCATTCTGTGGCAGCCGCTCATCACGGTTGTAAGCACCGTCATCATCTTCAGCGTCCTATGATCATTTATTGGTTTAAATGTGTGGAGTATCTTAAAGGATAAAGTATTATTTTTAATTAATAGAGGCAGGTTTGTAGAAGTGGCTGAAGTCATATTATCTATGCATTGCATATTCAGCCATGCTGTTTCGTTATCCCTCTGCACAATGGGTGTAATGTGTTCCATCACCGAATCCCGAGACAAAAGTGAACCAAAAAAAACAAAACAAAAAACCAGCACAAGTTGGCTTCTCTGTACAAGTTCTAGCAGGACTAATTATCTCTGTGGGCTTTTCATCTTTTTCATTTCTGTAATTCTCTGTTCTTTCTGTGCCGGTTATAATCTCGCCCCGTTCTCTTTATCTCACAGCTGTACAGTATTACGCTCCAAATGAGCTGGTCCCTCACCCAGCTGTGGCAGAGTGAACGTAGATATGGCAGAAATTAATACCTGAAGAGATATGTCACGTTGATAACATACTTACGTGCAATATGAATGTATTCCCCCGGGAAGAGCCTTTGTTCTCTCCCCCAGCCGAGCACTGACATGAGTGTTTCACGTGTGAATGTTCATGATTTGAATTCAGGGATCTGACACGTTACTCTGA
Organism: Perca flavescens; assembly: GCF_004354835.1. Lineage (NCBI taxonomy): Eukaryota > Metazoa > Chordata > Actinopteri > Perciformes > Percidae > Perca > Perca flavescens. The sequence goes on from NC_041350.1 coordinate 27,569,198, forward strand.
AGTGAAGGGAATTCATTGCAAAATGATTTCAAAATGAGGAGTGGTGTATAAATCCTTATTAAATAATTAACAATACCAAATTAAAATCTAAGGGCTCATAGGTAACCAAAATCCACATTCTGACTGAAAAACAGACCTCTTTTGTGATGCGAATACATATATAAATGTCAAATCGAATTTCCTCGTATCCATTAGTATATTTTCTGCTCATTCTGTAAATATGTATGTAGGTTACATAACCGAGTGTAGATATTATTTAATAGCTACAGCCCAGTAGCGTTGCTCATTTGCATGTTTCAAATTGTCGTCCTTATTTGTGGAATTGTTACATCATCCTCTGTGTGCAACTAATTATCAACTTATTCTCATCTACTTTTCTCCAGAACCTTCTGCTGCAGCTAACGCATTTCCCCAGAGTGATGACTCGAGTTTCAACTGGTTTAAAACAGCACTTTTTGCTGCACATAACAAAAGAAAATCAAGACTATATATTGTTTGGGATAATCTTTAGCTTTAACTTTGATAGGGATGCACACTTGGCTACTGACTGCTTGCATAGCAGCAGAGTACATGCTAATATTTCAATCTACATAAAAAAAGAAAAAAAAAGAAGCAACAGTATTTTGTTGTGCTGGTGTTTTCTTTAAAAGTGCTATATTTTGATACAGTATGTGCAGATATTAGTTTTGTCAACCAACTATAACTATCACTCTATGTATGGCTGTAGATTTTTATAATAAAGTATCACTGATCTACATGTTTTTCCTTTATTTTTCTATGTTGCTTTATTAAACTTCAAAATTCAGTGAAACCCCTGAATGCTCAAATTGATTTTCAAAACATTTCCAGGCAGCCCAGACATGCGCTTGAAGCCTTTTCTTGTTAAGATGGCAGCCACAGAGAGAGAAAAAAAAGAAATAAAAGTGTCTTCTTTTGCGTCTGAGTGGGGTATTCTGGGTGAAAAACAGTCAAGTAGCCACAGCCACCACAGCTTGAGAGTCTCAGAGAGCCATTTGAAAAGCTAAGTGAGTGATCGATGACAGAAGTCAATTATCACCTCGCGGATCTTGTCAGAGGCGGCGGTGCAGGGTGAGCGTCACACACCACCTACCTCTGACTAACAATCAACAACTGCGGACACCAGCCCAGCCAGACAAGAAAAAACACTGCAGGCAGAGTATATGACAGGCAGCCCTTACAATACTATTACCGCCACATGCTCTTATAGTGGGAAGAAAACCCCTATCATGCTTTTTTTTTCTGCATCTTAACAGCACCTTTAAACCTTCAGTAAAAATTTAACAACCAGGCCAAATTGATGCGCTGATTTTTTTTTAAATATTTTAAATTTTATTTCTTAGTGACATGAACCTAAAAGAATGCAAAGTCAGATTTGACAAACAATTACTTTTGTGACGCCGTGTTCAGAACAGCTTGCAGAAGAGAGCGAGGCTTCAACAATGGCTTTATACGGTTATGTAAGAGGGCGGATTTCTCCTGCTCTAATGGGCTGAGGAGATTCGCCTTAACCAAGGGGCTTTGCTACTCAGCCTAAAGGACCTGTGCTGAAGGGACTGGGCTAAATGTGACAGGGACCTGTGGGCCGACAAAAAGGCACCAAACCTGGAGACACTATACGACACTTCAGAAATGAATTTATGCATTAGAAGAGAGTGAGGTGTGCATACAACTTTAAGCAAATCTTACACACTTTTAGATACAATAAACCTCAGCTTTTGAAGTCCAAATAAAAAGCATAAATATATATGCATAAATGTGCAAGCAAAACTATTTCAGTTAAAATTAATATCATGTTAGCCGTTGGCAAAAATCACCGGATTTTGCATTCTGAAAATCCTTTTCTTTGCCTGAAATTTTTAACTGACTTAACCATTTGTAAACAAGAAAATTAGCAACCTGCTCTAAATGGTACCATGGTGAAACGAATAAACCACAACATCTCAAAAACTTTTTTCAATTATCTGAAAAATATTGAACTACAGTAACATTAGTGGAAGGGACACATGATTGTGTTAGTTTTGATTATCAGTTGTGTTGTTCTCCGGGGCCCTGGTCAATTAAAAAGAAATTATTAGTAAGATAACAGCTTGACAGTGCTCCTGGGAAATGTTTGACGTCTGCACATGTCAATGGTTGCCAACAAAACACACATGGAACTCTATTTGTGTCCGCTTGAAAAAGTCACAAGGCAAATGGACGAATTCAAACATGCCAAACTCTCCTTTGGGTCTTAAAGGCTTATTGAACCATTCTCAAGTCTATGTGACAATTGTGCTCCTGAGCCTGAGGTGAAGCTATTCTTCAGCTAGGGGTTGACCTGTGCAGACGTCAGAGTTTTTTTAGGTCAGCTGTCAGATGTAATGGGGTCTTGGTGTGATTGTGGTACGAGTTCTCGGTCTTATTGTGTTTTGTGCGTCTGTGATTGTATTTCCACACACTTGCTGGTTTAAACATGCAAGTCGAACAGATCCATTGCTTACCGTTGACCTCCTGCGCTCCCGCATCTGTGAAAAGCATGCTCATCACCTCTTCGAAGTTGCAGCTGGGCTCAGATGCATTGCTGTCCTGGCCCACGTGGTGAAGCATTCTCTTCAGGACATCATCCAGGGAGGCAGCGGTCTCATCCAGCAGGATAGTGGCCCGCGCCAGGAAGCCATCCAGGTCCCGGTGGGCTCGGATCTCCTCCTCAAAGTTCATCAGCTTCACATACTGTGGAAAAGATGGAATCCTTTCAAAGTCTGAAATAGGTTTATTTGAGATTCCTGTGCTGATTATGCCAATCAGTGTAATTTTAAAAGAATTGCATTGCACATTGTCAAAATGAATCTACCTTAGTTTCTGCAGAATTGGACCTAAGGCATAATATCTTTGGTTTGCTCTATTAAGTCTCATATGTATTTCTAAGCTGAAATATTGTACTATCCCCAACATGCTGAGGCTTTTATATGGCAGTAATGTCTCTGATCTTGCATTTGGGAAATTAGGACTACAACAATTTGCCTGTTGGTCAGTATTAGCCAATAGTCATTTGAGGGGGTCCCGATACCGGATTCATTTAATCCAAGAGCTGGCTGTCAGACCATTGGATGGATTTCTGGCAGATTAAATCAAGCCTAAATCATTGAACAAATCAGAGAAGTGGGCGTAGAATCAGATGTCTGGAACAAGGCTACCAGAATCACCGATGAAAGTTCAAGACTTTAGCCTATTTCATATGGTACAGCAGGTTGAGTGAAACTGATTCCTAAGATCCACGGGTACCACATGGGTACAGAAAAAGACATTTATATCACCAAACCTTTAATTAAACAACTCAAAGATTAAGCCTACGCCACAAGTGTGAAATTGCCCTAAAGTTTCGACCTTTAAGTATCCACCCACAACACCACTCTGAGCCAAATAGTGTCTTTTTTTTAATGCTTCACCCCACGTAAGCTTATCAAACCTGGACCAGCGGTGTCTGAGAATCACCTAAGAGACAGACGGATGGACAGAGAGAAGACCACAGCTCGATTGAGAGCCCAGACACCCTCTAGTCTTTGTTATCATTGATTGTGAGATTGACAGAAATTCTGAAGATGAGCGAATTCCCTGCTGTTCTTTTTAAAATGAAACAAGCACTGAGCAGAGTCCATGTCTAGAGCCCTTGGAGATATTTGTGTATAGAGCTCTATAGATACATTTGATTTGTTTGTACGGTACATCTGTCAGGTTTTGGGTTCTGTTTTGCTTCGGGTCAAGTGATTCAAAAGGTGTAAATTACAAAATAATTTGACATTTTTTAAGATTTATTTCTAGTCATAGGCACCTTGCAAAATGTCTGGTGTTGCGGTCCATCCATACTGTATGCTGGGTACAGCATTGGGAAAGGCATTGGGAGGCTGTGACCATGGGAAATTCATTTAAAGAAAAACAGAAGGATAGAAGCAAACAAACAGAAAATGTGTAATACAGACAAGCTGTTTGCAGGAACAAGGCGCAGCAAACTGAAATCTCTGACAGGCTTGTACTGATGACGTCCAACTCTTGACAGCCCTGGTCATCAGTTTAAACTAATGCCCGCTGGGTGCTGCTTTAAACCCCTTGAACTGTGGAGTTGAGGATCTATCTCCAGTGCAGGAGACAGAAAACAATTAATATTGCTCCTAATTTTAAAGGAAATTACTCTGCAAGGTTGCTGGAATTAAACTAAATGATTTGTATGATGTCTCTGAATGTGATCTACTTAGACAATACTAATATATTAGAGCAGGTATATAGTATCACTGAACACTACACACCATCTACTAATTTCAGTCAGGCTTTCATGCTCACTTGCATTGTTCAGCCTTTACATGTTCTACTGGAAAACATATAGTGTTAACTAGTTTAAATCACAAATTTCACAGAATGCTTTCTAATGGATGTACAAGACATGGTATTTCTGCAAAGGCTCAGACAGCGAGAAGCATCATCTTAGTTGTGAGTTTGGAGTTTTTGAGTCCAATTTCAATTTCGATCCACACATTAGACTAAAATTGTCTTATCATTTTAGGAATATTCCCACAGTATAACTCTCTCTTTCGGGGGCAGTCTCTAAAAAGACGTCTGCATGCCTTCATCACCAGCTGGCTTGATTACTGTAATTTGCTCTTGTCTGGTGGACCCAAAAAAGCTCTGAAATTCAGATATTACACCTAAAGTCCTGTCACTGAGAGCAGACTTTAAAATACTGCTATTGGTTTTTCAACCACTCAACTTAGTATGGCTTGAGTGTCAGATATGTTAATATGGTAATCTCCTTCATTCCTCTGACACTATTTGGTCTCTATGCCAGGTCTTAGTCTCCTCAGATACCTGTCTTTAATTAATAAGCTACATGTCATTACAAGGTGCACCTAAATACACCATGAGTTTAAGAGGGGCACCTGAACGCACCATAACTTTTTAAGGAGCACTGTACACACCAGGAAGGTGCATAACTCACAGGGGAAGGTAAAATGTTGCTGCACCGGTGACTTCAGGGAAGCAGGAGGATTTAACAGTTGTGTTGTTTCTCTGTCATGTCCGTCTCTGGCAGTGATCATGGTGTCTGAAAAAGTGCAGCTGCAGGCTACCGCTTAGCCAACGTTACCTTGTGTCTTTAGCTGCATGCTACCTGCTACGCTGTGTCATCTTTTTTTTTTTTTTTTTCTTCAGATGTACAATAGGAAGCTTGGTTGGAGTGCGATAAAAACACAATATAAACATAGAATTGAAAAAAATCTGCCCCATTGTCACAGATACCTGATCGAGCTATTTGGTTCAGTATTGGCCCAATATCAGATATAAGTATCGTGTCTGTGCATCCCTAATTTCAGCATGATTTAGGTACATTTTAATTGATCGTATTTGTTAAGACTGGTCCTCTGCTTTACATCAGTCTGGATACAGCAGCAGTTGTAAAGGTATCATCACTGTGACATTGCCTGTGCTAAAACAAGAATCAGCTCCTAAGATGGAACCATATAAGGGAGCAAACAGTCAAGATGCATGAAAAGATAAACATCAGCAGACAGCAGTTTCACACAAAATATTCATAATGACAGCAGAGCTACTCAGTTGTCAAGCATACCTTACATACATTGGATTGGTTTTACAAACCTCAGTGTGCTTCCACTGTGCACTATGGAGCTGTGGGCTATTACAGTATGTGCTGTAGGAAAACATGTAGTAGACTGGGACTCCGTATCGGACGATACTCATGACTCAAAATAAAAATAAATCTTGATTAGAACATCTCTAGATGTAATTAAGCCTAGCTAGTTACTGACTACAAAGAAGGACTACATCATTTACAAAAATATTGTTTCTCGTCTTTCATTCAGTGCTCCCACTAAATCAATTCTACCTCCATCAGAGATAACTGCTGCAGACAAAGGACTTGTCTCCATTCTTGTTTTACTAGATCTTAGTGCTGCATTTGACACTATTGACCATTCAATCCTGTTAGAGATATTGGAAAACTTGGTTGGCATTAAAGGAATTGCTCTAAGCTGGTTTAAGTCCTATTTCTCTGATCGATCTCAATTTGTTAATGTTAATGATAAATCCTCCAAGTACGCTAAAGTTAGCCATGGGGTTCCTCAAGGCTCAGTGCTTGGACCAATTCTATTCTCCTTATATATGCTTCCTCTAGGCAATATTATTAGGAAACACTCAATTAACTTTCACTGTTATGCGGATGACACCCAATTATACTTGTCAATCAAACCAGACAAAACCAGTCAGCTAGCTAAATTTCAAGCATGCATTAAAAATATAAAATCCTGGATGACCTATAATTTTCTGATGTTAAACCCTAACAAAACTGAAGTTATTGTACTGGGACCTAAACACCTCAGAACCTCATTATCTAAAGACATAGCTGCTCTGGATGGTATTGCCCTGGCCTCCAGCACTACTGTCAGAAATTAGAGAGTTATTAAAAGAGTTATTTTTGATCCGGATATATCCTTTAATGCCAATCTAAAACAAACCTCAAGAACAGCCTTTTTTCATCTTCGTAACATTGCCAAAATTAGGAATATCCTGTCTCAAAACGACGCTGAAAAACTAGTCCATGCATTTGTTACGTCCAGGCTGGACTATTGTAATTCCCTATTGTCAGGTTGCTCAAATAAGTCCCTTAAGACTCTCCAGCTGATCCAGAATGCTGCAGCGCGTGTTCTCACAAGAAGAAAAGAGATCATATTTCTCCTGTATTAGCTTCTCTGCACTGGCTTCCTGTTGAATCCAGGATTGAGTTTAAAATCCTTCTCTTGACCTACAAAGCTCTAAATGGTCTAGCACCATCATATCTAGAAGAGCTCCTAATACCCTATTGCCCCACTAGAGCACTGCGCTCCCAGAATGCAGAGTTACTGGTGGTACCTAGAGTCTCTAAAAGTAGAATGGGAGCCAGAGCCTTCAGTTATCAGGCTCCTCTCCTATGGAACCAGCTCCCGATCTGGGTTCGGGGGGCAGAAACTGTAATCGCTTTCAAGAACTTAACTTAAAACTCTTCTATTTGATAAAGCTTATAGTTAGGGAGTGAGGAGTTGCAGTGTTCACCTAACTGGCCCACCTGCTTCTCTTCATAATTGTTAGATTAATAATACATAACAAAGTAGAGGGAGGCAGGCCAGCCAAGCCCGATCCGGCAGGGGGAGAGTTCTAAGCCCAAAAAAGCTACCTCTCCTTATGACCTGTCTCTCTTAGTTACGCTGTTATAGTTACGCTGTTATAGTTCTAGACTGCCGGGGGACTTCCTTCCTTCCTTTGACACACTGAGCTGCTCTCTCCTCTCCCTTTCTATTACTATTACTATTACTATTTGTGTGTATCCCGTCCCAGAAATGCTTGTTACTAATCCTAGCTTCTGGGGAGTTTACTCCCCGGAGTCCTTATGTTTTTTCCCCCAGCGTATTTCCTTGGAGAACGTTGGCACCAAGATCCTGGTTCCAGCTGTTGCCGTGGTCCAGCTGCACTCCCTGCTGAGCTCAGCGGTGCCCTGCAATGTCATGCTGCTTCCTGCTGAACCCTGCAGCTTCCCGCTACATCCAGTCACTGTTCCATTATTAATGTGACTATTACTGCCACTGTTCATCACACCCCCAACCGGCCCGTCAGACACCGCCTACCAAGAGCCTGGGTCTGTCCAAGGTTTCTTTCCAAGAGGGAGTTTTTCCTCGCCACTGTCGCACTGCTTGCTTGTGAGGGAATTACTGTAATTGTTGGAATTGTTGGGGCTTTGTAAATTATAGAGTGTGGTCTAGACCTACTCTATCTCACCCATTTGGTGTGCAGTTGTTAAATTTCTTCTCTGATCTACTTTGGGAAGGGCAGAAGTCATTATACCCTTAAACAGCTGAACATGGGGCTGATTCTGATCAGTATCAAAGGATCTATCAGGACACCAAATGGAGTGATTAATGCTCTATGGGGTTCTTCCACTAATATATGTGCATTAGGGGTTAAAATGACGTAAATGCCAATGTTGGAGCGAATGTTTGTTTGGCTTTTGTGATTAAAATATTGGATACTGTGTGCTTTTCTATTATGTATTTAAATCTTGGATGCCAAATTTGTGAATCCAGTTTCTGAACTGTATTGACAGATGACTGCACTCATCAGCATGGGCTGAGTTCCTTGACTGCCAAAAATCACTTTTAAGTGTTTTGACAGTCTTTTTAATGAATTTTAAACTAGTACCTCAAATCAAGCAATCTAATAGGTTTACAGCTGTTATGTAATAACCGCATACCACGGCTATGACGTCTATTGCCTTTGCACAATAAGTGTTACTCTGCGTCTGAGTTACTAACAACCTGAAAGCTGTTGCCACAGAGGGAAGCCGTTGATGTGCACACACACTGTTGTAAAACCGAGCTGGTTTTAAAATCCACAGTATCTCTTCAAGTGTACGCTATATTTAGAATATTTTCATCGCTTTACCTTGCGGTCAGATAGCCCTTTCCGACGGCGAAATGAGGTCGTTATCTATGTTATCTTCAAAGACACTAGGCTCCATTGAAAAGAACAGTAATTTTATCTCGTAGAACACGGAAGTTGCTTGTCTAATGTTTTTTAACGTTAGACCAGCAACGTTAAACGTTTAACCTTTTTTTATTGTATCTATTTAATTATTAATACAAAATGTATTGTAATTGAAACGTTACTATAACTTTTACATTGCCATACATGACTGTTTTATAAAAGCAATAGCTCACTTTAGTAGTCCTTCTGCTTTGCATCCAGCAGAACAACGCTCAGTCACAACATACCAAAGACGTGAGCTAGTGCCTAAAAATTTAATTTAATCAATATTCATGCTTACCTTTCTTGATGTGTTCAGTAACACACAACCGGAGTCGTCAGCATCTAAGGAGCAACAAAACAAGGGGTACAATTACACATCCAAAGTGTGCCATAGTAAAACATCATTATATACTGTATGTATGTAAGCAATTAATATATTCTAGTGTACAACGATTTCACACCTATATGTGTTATATTGTTATATCTCTAACATGTGCTTTCAGCAAAATTACACCATTGGAGCAACAGGTGACAGTTGTTTAAAGGGTAACACATTGTATGACCTACTACTGTACGTTTCAAGCACACTCAACCCAAAGAGTGTATTGCATTTTCACGTTACGTCCTCACAAATAATCTCAGCCACCTGTTCAGCCACACCTAGTTTGCTGCCTCTCTATTGTAATACCTGGGTGCCAGCCAGTCTTGTATAAAGTACTTGAAAGCAATGTTTGAGTAAAAGTATTTTAGCAGAAAATGACTTTGGTAGAAGTCACCTTTTAGAATATTACTTGAGTAAAAGTCTTAACGTATCTGACATTTACTGTACTTAACAAAACTTGTTTCAAAAGTAATTTTCTGATATTAAATGTACGTAATTATTAGAGGTAATCGTAAAAAATAACTTTGATTATGAACTTTATTGTGGCTCCCAAGTGAAAGGACCAAACACGGCATAGTTCGAGAGAGCTGACATCAGCAAAGAGAAAAACGGAAACACAATTTACATTTTTTTTTAATGGAGGAAGAATCTTTCACTCCAACATACAAAAACATTTCTTGCAAATACCGCCATAGGTGTTTAACGTTATCTTTATCACCACCCCATTCACCAAACCTGCTTTTTTGCAGTCTAACAAATTTCTTTTGATTTTATTTTGTAGTAACGAAGATGCTTATGAGAAATGTAGTGGAGTAAAAGTATACACTGTATTAAGGAAATGTAGTGGAGTAGAAGTAAAAGTTTCTAGAAATATAAATAATTAAGTTAAGTACAGATACGTAAAAAGTCTACTTAAGTACAGTAACAAAGAATTTGTACTTTACGTTACATTACAACCCTGGTGCCAGCCATGTAACCATTTCAAAAGATGACTGTGCTGCCCTGTACATAAACTTTTTTTATCCAACATTTATAATTAAATGACTATACCTGTACAAAGTCCATGGTACAGAGATGACAGGAAATGAAGGGAGAGAGAGGAGAGCGAGAGAATGATGAGGAATGACTTGAAAGCGCACCCAATGACTTCAGCTTTTAAACAATATAGCAGCGTTTGTTTCCGAATGAAGTTAAAATGCTTAACGTTGCTTAATGCTCTGTATTTGCATTTAAAAGCATGTTCTCACCAACAGAGCGTTCCTCATTGATGGTGCAAATTCTGAAATAAAGATCACAAGTAACAACCACTAAGCCAGTAAAGAAAAAAAAGCCTGAGACCCTTTTTCTAAAAGTGATGAAATAATCAAGAGGCAAGTCTCTAAATTCTCTCATTGAACAGGGATTGGAAGTTCTCTGCTGATAAGGTTTTAATACACACGTCTGTGGAGCCGAGGAGAGTGCTCTGATAAAGTACAAAGGTCTGGATTTTCCCAGTGTCGAAGAAAAGGGAAAGGGAGGAAAAATCTTTTAGGTTAGCAAACAATAGGGGGACAAACTGAGGGAATGAGGTTTTCAACACACTTCAGTCCCTTAACTAGCAGATTCAGTACCCTGCTGACTCTCATAAAACAGTCCGCCACCGCCGTTACATAACGCAGTTATCGCCGTTTACTGTGGGGAGCACGTTATTAGGTTACCACGGGCTTTTCTCTGCTGCTCCACGTGATGCACTATGTCGGCTCCGTCTGAAAATCAATCAGTGCTTTACTCCTCCCTCCGGCAACGGAAAAAAGCAAGAAAACCCCCCCTTTAACAAGCCACTAAGCCTTAGGAAAGCACCAGGATATTATAATAGCAATACTCCAGCCACAAGTGTACATGTTGGACTGTGAGTCTGCAGGAAAAAGGGGTTTTGATCGCCACCACACCAAACACCTTGCCATCATAAAACCCTACAGGCAGTGGAGGAAGAAAGAGAGCCCCTACCTCTATGATGAGGCGGTGGCAGGGGGCACGTGTCGTGTGCAGTGGATTTGGTTCATCAAAGCCTCCCAATCAAACAGCACACGGCTGGGCTGATCCGCTCCCAGAGGGGATAGCGAGCTGTGGCTCTAATTGCTGTCAGGCTGCAGCCGTAAGGAGATATTCATATATTCATATAAGATTACCTCGTCCCCAATGATCACCTTCTTCTACTGGCTTCTGTGTGTCTCGGTGTACTGTGTGGCTTAAAGTAATCCAGGTGAATTTCAGAGTTGAGGGATTAGGAAGAGAAGGTGTTAAAAAGTGACAACGGCTTTTTTTTCCATTCTTAGTTCCTTATTTAATCAATGTAGCACTACAACTGTTGATTATATTCAGTCAGCCACAAGAGGGTTGCAGGGTGGTGTCTGAGGATGGCTGAATTACTCAATTACTGAATTACAGCAGTAACCGGGGTATGGTCTTACTAGTTAAGTGAATAACCAGGTTCTGCCAGTTCTCCCCGTATACATGAGCAGGGAAGAATTGGGAAAATGACAGGAGTAACTCTACCTCCGGTACAGCAGGTGGCGCCCTGCCAAAACACAACACTAGCTTTTTCTTCCGATGACCTATGTCAACATTACACCGACAAGCCACTAAATTAGTCAAATTGAACAACTTAATGTTTCATTCACGCACTCTTGTCACAGCGTAGGAACGCACAGTGTTCTCGCCAGATGACAGACAACTTGACAGGCTCATTATCTGTAACCAATGTTGCCCAGTCAGTGCCAGGTGAAATTAGCAAGCTACCGTTAGCTAACTAACGTTAACCAGCGGCCGCAGCGGGGGCTGCTCGGTCCATCCACTTTTTTGCAGAGACACAGCGTCGACAGCCCCGGAGATGGACAATCCGTTTAGCCATCTCCCTGTGTCTGCGGCAGGGAGTAAAGCAGATGGACCATTGGTTCTTTTCCTGTCGATGGCCCGCTGCTGATTCACGCAACGCTGTTTTTTTGTATCAATGTTTGATCATAGCAATGACTACAACTCACAGCGCCGACGGATTATTTCCGGGTCACATGTATAAAGTACATTCAGGAATACTCACGGTCACTAAAGGTCTGTTAACCGGGTTATGAGAACTCAGATTTTAACCGGGTTAAGGTGTTTACATGGCGTTTGCGAAATCAGGGTGAATCTAAGCTATATTCAAAAATACTTCATTTTTATGTTACAAGTAAAATATTTTATTTGTCAGATCTTACTCATTGCTAATTGTTAAGTAACACGGAATCCTTGTTTGATAAACACACTCGGAGACGGACTAATACAGAGTTGTCGCAAACAACTGCACCAGGCCTTCTATTTCATTTGGTACAGAATTCATGACTTTAAAGTGGCGCTACGCAGTTTTGGCCATTTCTTCGCGGTTTTCTCGCTTTTTGCTGGCAGGTTTCTCTATAGAGCTCCCCCTTCAGCTTCGGAATAGATATTTGGCAACACTGTGTAAAAACATGCATGGTCAGTCTGACGTTTCCTCTTTCTCGGTTCTTCCGACAATGCTTTCCTAGCTTTCTGCTTCTTTTTTGCTGGCTCAGCCATGACGATAGTGTGAAAAACTCCATCGCTACCTTGTTCTTATAGCTAGCCGGTTCCTGGATGGGGGCGCGTATGTGTGTAGTGCCGTGAAGCAAATTTGTTACATCTCGAAACCTGATATCACGCCATACTTCCTGACGCTGAGGCCAGCGGCTCGCCAAACGAAAGTTGCAAGGGCGGTTTTTCTGCTCACAGGTGCTAGGGGGGAGCGAGACGACCACCATTCAACCTGAAAAGTCCTAACCATTCCAATGACTCCGAAGCTGTACAGTTAAGTTAAATTAAGCTAAAAAAAAAAAAAAAAACTGCATGGTTCCCTTTTAAATTATAAAATTCTTAAATGTTCAATGGAAATATTTGACTTTATTTTATCTTCACGTCCTCTACACTCAGTATACTGCATATCCATGAAAAAAAACCACACACAGTAATCGAGGTAAAGTAATGACCTTGGTCAAAATCTAAATCCTCAAGTTTCCAGTGTGAGGGACGCCTGTCCTTCCTCATGACTTTTCCACTTCAGCATTCAGCCAAATTGATTGAACGGAGATGGAGCCGAGCCCAGGGCTGGCAGATATATAATCATCAAATCAATTCTATTTATTGGGAGCATTAGACAGCTTTATGACAAAGTTCTCCGTAGAGAGATGAATGTTTAAGATCATGTCAAAACGATAAAAAAAACAGCATCCTGGTATTACCAGCTGACAACATTTCAAGTAAGCTCTAATCTTTAAACACTCACTTGATCTTTGTCTGATGCCATTTACACACCAATACTGAGCAAAACGTATTACTGACTCTTCGGCCCTCACACAAGATTTCTGCAGATACTTCTAGTACCTTTGTATGTGTGGAAAGAGTGTAATCTATCAATAATCAATAACAGGGAGAATGCAGATAAAAGAAAAATGACACAATGTATTAGATTACAAGACAACGTGTTTGCCAACTAGCACTAAACACAAACTACAGCTGACAATGATGGGAATATTGTTTAGTTTTTGCAATTATTTGGTCATTAACCTAAGATATTGCCAGATTAAAGTTTTGACCTGATGATGGCGATAGATGAGTGGAACATGAATGTCTGTTTCAAATGTTGTGGCAATTCCTCTAATATTTGTCCAGATAGACAGACTAAAAACAACAAATGTAAACTCGCTAGAGGAACACCAAAATCCTGAGAGTATCATCTGGGAACCATGAATTCATTTTGTGCCAATCCATCTAGTAGATGCGGAGTAATTTCTGGTGGTGTTACATCAAGAAATAGGCAATCAGCAAAGTGGACTATGGATATCTGTACCAAATTTCATGGCAATCCATCCAATAATTGTTGAGACATTTCTCTAAGAAAGAAAGAACCTCGTGCTGGCTCTGAGAAAGACTTGGGATCACCAAACTAAGCAGCCTTCATCCTCTGGGGACCATGAAATGTTTTACAGACAGTAAAACATTTCATAGCAATCCATGAGATATAGATTTGAGATAGTTTCAGACTCCGTTTAGCATGTACTATAGCAGACCAACATTTTCTCCAATAAAGAGCCAAGCTGCACGCATGGCTAAGAAAGATACAATCCCAATGGTCATATATAGTAATATTACATCAGAGGGGACTTCTTTAATCACGCTACACCCCCGACAGAGTGAAGACAAGTTGCTGACTAACAAAAATATTGCTGAATAACCCTCAAAAGATGTATCTGCCTCCTCTGCTGTGCATGAACTTTAGGAAGGGCTTTAAGGCATTTTCTTGAATGCATTTCAATCCCCCCTGTAGAATCTGACAGACTGTTTTACAGGGGTGGGTGTTACGTGTACAGTAGATGAAGAAAGCGTCAGTAACGGCAGAGCACTAGGTTGTCCAATCCAGAGCAGTGTCAGGATCCTTACATAAAAAGCATACTACAGTAAGTTGTCGCTAAATTGCTTTATTTATGGACCTATTGTCGGGGTAAAACTGGCACCTTTTCCTTTTCGTAATGGATTTCCTCTTGAAATACTGTTAAAAGTCAGTACAACAAAAAAAAAATGTAGTCCTTTTTTTTTTCTAAATGGCTCTGCCACAGAAACTTGACATTCAGCACTTTTATTGAACAGTTTGCCTGCATTGAAAAACAAAATGAACCAAGAAATGCATGGTACATTTCCAATAGTTATTCTAAATTGTTTGAGGTTGAATGGATCATTTACTTCTGATGGTACAATTCACATCGTCTGTGTCATCTTATTGGAGTGGTCACAATTTTCCCTTCATTCTGACAATGATGGCGAAGCTCGCCTCATCTTCTGTGCTTTGCGGTTTGTAAGAGACAAATTAGTAGTCACTAAAATCTACTTTATCAATAAAATGTGCCTCTGTTCCTCTTATTTCTAAGTTGGAGCTAGGTTTTAGTTTTGTTTTGCATGTATATACAGGTTTGATGATTAAAAAATTTAAATATAGAAAACATTTGTATGAATTCAGCCAGATGAGCACACAAGCAAGAACAATTCAGTGTTTCAAAGATGAATCCCCTGGATGATGATGGCACTGTGGGAGAAAAAAGAAGACTGCAGTACTTCGGAGGCTGAGCTAGTATTTGGGACATTAAAACAAAAATGCTCTTTATGTAACTCAACTGTTGGAAGCCATTATAAAACATATCTTTAATATGGTGCAGTTAAACATCCAACAGGCACGGTATCATAATGTCAATATTGAATAGTGTCCCAGAAACCAAGCTGGCATGAGACCAGAATTATAAAAGCATCCAAAGCATGACTACGTTTTCTCATGAAAGAAGCCACAGTTAGACATCAGGGGAGAAATGAATTAATTATAACACACAGATGTTTTTGAAATTAGATTTAGGTAGGAGCTGCTGTCTCTGGGTCTGATGTAATCACTAAGCTATTTGCTTTTCCACACCACTGCTTATTTAGCCACACAGGACGTGATTAAAAGTCCTGTTCAGAGTCTTACGCTGGTGGACACATTGCAAAGTGGCTTGCTTATGTGGAATAATACAATAACATAATAATTTGTGACATAAATTAAAAGCAGAAGCAGGCACACAAACAGCTTATTATACTGGGGCCAAATGTATGTGACAACTAGACTTGGGTGGTGGTGGTGGTGGGGGGATGAAAAT
Source organism: Perca flavescens (assembly GCF_004354835.1). NCBI lineage: Eukaryota > Metazoa > Chordata > Actinopteri > Perciformes > Percidae > Perca > Perca flavescens. The sequence continues at coordinate 27,584,846 of NC_041350.1, forward strand.
CAAACACACTAATCAACTTTCAGCTGAGCTGTCAGTGAATAGAACAGTCAATGTTGGGCATAACAAACAATCTGCAACTGAGGGAAACCCTCAATGGACAAGCAAAAACCTGGTTCAAGAAAAAGGATGGGACCACTGATTTTATTTCAGTAGTTGTAAGTTCTTATATTTTTGGTCTTATAATATGGTTTTACATCCTGGCCCAAAAGTCTAAACCATAGAAGAAAAATGGATAGATTCAAATCAACTAACTTCTGTATAAACAGACATGAAGACGCTAGAGTAGTCACATTACGAGGCAGAGAGCCAGCTTCTAAATGAGTCAAATATAACAACCTAATGCTTGATCCACACAAAGCACATTGCTATCGCTAAATGAGTAGTCTATATCGATGACGTTTCATTTCCAGTATTGTTCAGGTGCTGCCGAAATTCCGCTGGATGTACCTCATTTTGGTCGGATGTCCGTTACCTTCCTATTTCTTGGTGATGGCGTTCTAAACTCGGTGGATTTCTGAGGACTATGGTTAACTGCTCCTCAGATCTCTGCAGGGTAAATCCAGACAGCTAGCTAGACTATCTGTCCAATCTGAGTTTTCAGTTGCACGACTAAAACTACTTTTGTACGTGCATATGTTCCACCAAAACAAGTTCCTTCCTGGTGCTATTTTGCAGAGGCAGCAGTGCTCCAGCCAGCGCCTGGTTCCACCGTCTGTGCTTTCATCCTGCATTGGTAAAATGAGCCGAAACAGCGGGCTGGGTCATTCCGTGCCTCCTGCTCACTCCCTGCCACTCCGGAGAACGCTTCCCGAGCTGCGTCGGCCCGCTCTCCTCCCAGCAACACACTTTATGGCCCCACTGACGCGCGTTGTCACCACTAACAACAATCGCCATTTTGTTTTATATTAATCAAATAACCACGGCAAACAGTTCAATGACCTTTCTATCTATTTTATTTCTATGGTGCACTCACGCTCTTATTTTAGACCTTACATTAGCACCTGTAGTTTTCTTCCTCTAACTTTTTCCCAGCGTGCACCACTCCGGCTCTCTTGTCAGACGCGTTAAGTGTTACTATGTATGGAGAATGACCCTGAGTGACATGTTCACCTGTCACTTTTAAAGGGAATGGGCATCTCTCTCTTTCTTTCCTTCTCTCCCCGTGGTGAACCTTTGACTGTTGCCGTGGCAACGGTAACCTGTTGACTCGTGGGGTTTTCGGTGATGGGGTCAAAATCATCTGCACCTGCAGCTGAGGAGCTGTCTGTCAAGTCAACACCTGCCATCGGCCTCTGGGTGGACTTGGAGCTCACAAGACCTCCGCAGAAATTAGTGCCAAGTTGTTTTGAGGATTTTCTTCTTCTGTCTTCTTGAATGACGCGGTTGCGATTTGACATCACTGCAGACGCACGCCTCCTTTGAAGAATGTGCCTCATGTTTTGATATAAAACATCTCCAAAAAGGCTGCAGTGCAAGTTGAACGGGTGATATTGATCACACAGCAGAACAGCAGAGGAGATTATTGACTGGAAGAGGCATATTCAGACAGGAAGCTAGCCAATTTTAACCTTCTTTTTTTTTTTTAATACCTGGGCAAGCTGATTGTGACTCTTAAAATCAGATCAAGTCAGAGGTTGCAGTGAAATGACTTTACGTGGACAGCAAAATACTGGCTTTCTTAAGAGTATGACATGTGACTCACTTTATATGTTTAGATAAGGACAGTAGTGTTTTGAAAAACCTTACAACACACTCTAACCCTGTGTGTGTGTGTGTGTACACTGACCTGGCCCAGGGCTGATCTGGTTGTCATAGAGATGGATGTCATCTCCGCAGGCGATCGGTGAGTCCTGTCCCTCCTCTCGGCCCTCGCTGCCCTCCTCCTGCTCCACCTCCCGCTGCTCTGGGGACACAACAGCACAGGGTCACCTCCTGGACCTCAGCGGCCAGCGGGCTGGCCAGCTAACTCACGTTTACTCTCATCTTCAGCCAAAGTAGCCGCTAGGTCCAGAAATTCAATAAGTATGTACTTTTAAATAAAAAATTCACACACATCCTTCTTTTCACATCCAATATCCAACTAAAACAAATTGATATATTTAGCAAACTAAACTTCTGTATGTATGAAAACAGGGAAAACAAGTAATGGCAATACAATAATATATAAATAAACAATTAAAATAAAATAAATATAGCCTTGCAGTTTAAAGATATTTCTCAAAAAACACACACACACAGGCCTGTTTTAACGTCAACAGTAACGTTACCTGAAAACAGTTCCTTTTTAGCAAGTTTGCTTTATGTGTCATTGTGCATAAATATGAACACTACCATTGCTGTCAACAGGCTTATCTGCTAACGTGAGCTACCGACTGTTATCTCGGAACAATCCAGCAATTAGACGGTACCCTAGAGTGCCGTTACCTGAAACGGATCATTTAACGTCACCGCTCATTTTACACACAGTTTAGCAACAAAACTAAATGCTGGGGGAAGATTACTACGTTTTTCATGTTGGTTTTGAGCGGTATGCACCCCCCACTAACCTGGAAAGTAACGTTAATACAGCGTGTCGGAGGAATACAGCGTCTCCTGTTTTTTTGCGGGGAGTCAGAGGCAGAGGGACTGCAGTGTTCGCTAACGTTAGCTTCTTTTCTCATCTGGGTTCTGATAAACAGTAAATTCATCAAAGTCAGTGTGCCCAACGCTATTTTCCGATAAACCGTAGCGGTCATATTTCACAGAACCCGCGTGAGTGCGGTTTTCATGTTCGTTACGTATTACACAGATTAATTACCGTTGAAATAAAAGTTAATATATTTGTTTCCATGTACTCTGGTGGACTGCAGTTGTGGATGTAGTTATGCCCATCGACTATTTATTTTACACAGGCTGCGTGCTCGTTTGTCCCCGGGGGACAACACACACGAGGAGAAATCGGGCCAAAAAAATCCAACATGTTGGATATCCCCGATTTGAGATTGGAGGGGTCCCGACGTCCTTCCGAGCAGACGAGAGCAGTCTTGACACAGCACAATCGGAGCATCCTTAGGATTGTCGGGAGGGGTGAATCGGGGCTAAAATCTGCCTCATTATCCTGCCGTCTGAACCAGGCTTAAACCGTAGAAAGTATAAAAGTGCTTTATATACCAACAGAAGTATAGTCTCGCTTAGCCAGACCCTCCTAGACGGCGCTGTAGAGGAGGGTCTGGCTAGTCCACACAGCATTCCGGGAAGGGAGAAAACGTACTCTGGTTTATTGGCATTTCTTTAAACCAATCACAATCGTCTTGGGTGGTGCTAAGATTCATATGCCGATAATCGGTCTGTTTTTTGTCAGTTTACAGATTATCTGTATGGGCATTTTATTTGCCTGATAACATAATAGTTAATATATCAAAAAGTGTCCTACTTTGGCTCGGCTACAGCTTTGTGTCTGTCCCTCTGCTTCAGTTTCACTCAACACTGAGTCTGACTTACGCCCCCCCCACAACACTATCGGACTCAATCTGTTACTGTGTATTATGTTGAAAGTTTCTCATTTATGAAATAATTGCTTAAAGCATTTAAACAAAGTTTTGTATTGGAATTTGTAACATTTTGACCTAAAAACCTTAATTTTCACTTTAGTTCCAAAGATCAGTTATCGTTTTCATTATCTACTAATAATCGGTATCGGCCTTGAAAAACCAGTATCGGTCCATCCCTAGTTTTCACCTACACAGCAGAATAAAAGATTGTGCTGTGATAAGTTTGACTAGTTTACTAGTAGAGATCAATTTTTACTTATCACCTGTTCCTACAGTGATCCTAATCCCATCAGAATGTGTTAAAATGTTAAAATGCCAGGCTGAATGATGTTGAACTTTGATTGGTCTACAAACAAAATTAGTCCCATTTAAATACAACTCACTTATAATTAGTATTCAAAAACTTACAACAACAACATGAGAAGTTACCCGTTACCGGACACCCTAAAGTGACAGACAGTGACAAAATATTATTAGAGGTAATTATGCTTCCCTGTGACAGCTTATCTGATATCCAGTGCACCACACTGACACTGTAATAGAAATCTGGTGCTTAAAACAAAAACCCTCTGGATTAGATGCAAATATTGTGTTAGTGTCACCAGAAACATGTCACAGGGAGGCTTACTTGTCAAATATGCACTCAGATTTCCCTGCAGCAAGGTTGAGTGTTAAAAAAAGATTTTAACTACACGTTATGGCAAGAAACAGGCTTTTAGGTTTGTTATATATTCAGAGCTGCAATTAACAATCATTTTTATTAGCGATTCATCTACTTCTCAATTAAACAACTAATCCTTTGGTCTATTCAATATGAGCAAATAGCAAAAATGCCCATCACAAGCTACCAGGGCCTATGGTGACATCATCTTAAAATGTCCTGGGTATCCAAGACCCACAGATATTTATCATAGGAGACTAAGAAAACCAGGATATCTTCACATTTGAATCGTTTAAGCTCTATATATTTGACAATAGATCCGAATTGGATCTTGAATCAGTGCCAGAAATGAATACAAAAGTTGGGGACCAAGAAGCTGGTTAAACAGTGATTTGGCTCAGATTGAGTTGACTGGTGAGACACAGGGGAGGCAAGACAAAGGATCTTGGCCTACATGTGAACCCCAAAGCCAGTTTCACCAAACTCCTACAAGCCGCCACTTCACAAGATGGAGAAAGTGCATTCAAACACGAGGACGGCAAGGCAGACTGGTGGTGAGACAAAGAACTGCTTCACACCTGTGACCAGGTTGCAGTTTTCCCATTGGTCGTCGGGTCCTTGAATGCACCACCCCGCCACTAGGAGGCGGAGGAAGGATAAAAGCTGTCCGCGTTTGTGTTTCTTTGCTTTTCACGGTAACCCCCGGTTGCTGAAAGGAGGCACTGGTCCGGATTAGTTAGCCAGCTTCACCTCGCTGGTCGAGATTTGAGCTGGGACAACTTTATATCGGTCGATATAAAGGGGATCCGAGGAAATACTGGCCGAAGTATTCCCTCATCTGCAGCGGGTTTAATCAGCCTGGATTCAAGAAAAGGACGGCGTCCTGTTTCTTGTTTGGTCGACCTGGATTACGTCTTGTCCCCTCTGCTTCGGGGACTAAACGGATCGTTAAACTCTGGCAAGAGTTTTAACTGACAAACAACGCACACAGTAAGAGGCTTACACAGTTCTGGGCAGATATTAGAACTAGTGCGTTTTGTTTTGTTATTAATGAGCAAAGGGTTCGCTACCACTTGTTGCCATTAATGTGATCTGATTTAATCATGTACTGGTCCATATGTGATTATTAATCTGTGCTGTGAATGTATAAATTGATCACTATACTAGTTGATTTATGTTGTGTTAAGTAGCTGGGTATAACCGTAATCGCTACCTGCTTAAATCACTCCTTTCAGGAGTTTAGTTACTGTCTGCGATAGAATCGCGAAAATCAGCTGTTAGTCACTGAATTAGTTATAGTGACGTTCTCCTCAGCAAAACAAAGTCTCAGTCTGTCCTAAACCACACGTTAGCCCAGACCTGAGTGGCTGAGGGGAACTGGGTCATTATCGATAACTAAAGATCAGAGTGCCCCCTTTTTTCTTTATTCTTCTTTCTTTTTCTCTCTCACACACACACACACACACACACACACACACACACACACACACACACACACACACACACACACACACACACACACACAGGCTATCCGCGTAGCTCCCGAGCTAACGCTGCAGGCTAGCTTCACACGTGGAATCTGCTTACGTTCGGACAGAGCTAACACAGGAACTAGCTACCATACCGACTAAGCGTGCGCGTTGCCTAGCAACCCCCGGCTTCTTCAGCCCCTCCTCGTGCACGCAGCACCACTACCGCCCTCTTGAGGCCAAATAGTTTTGTGCAGCTCACAGGAGTAGCCATTTTTGGAGTTGTTTTGTGTTAGAAATACATGTCGACATGCCCCTCCTCTCTCACACACACACACACACACACCCCCACACCCACAGACGTGTCCATGACACATGCTGCTTTGTTGTGCTTTGTTTTTGGTTGTGATATTGTAAAAAGGTATATGAGTTTATTAGTGAAGGATTATTGATTAGCCACCGATAATTGTGACATTAATAAATCTTATTATGCTTAATTAGCAGTTGCTTGTGATTATTTGTGTACTTGTAATAATTGCTGGTCAATCAGGTCCGTTGCTTGGATTCACCTCTTCCTTTATTTCCTTTTAAAGGATATTCACAGAAATGAGACTGTTCCACAGGTTGATTATTGGTCCCTGACTTGCAGGGTGGTGCCCCGTTTGATTGTTTGTCGATTTGATAAAGTTATTAATAGCCATATTCATAACTTTATTAATATTGATAAAACCTCTTTGATAATTTGCCAATGATCAAATCTGTACCCTACGAGAATCCTACATAATGGTGCCCCGTGTGAGGCCTGTTAGAACCAGCGTTGTTACAATAATTATACATAATAATCCATAATTTTTGAATATTATTTTTTTTTTTTAAATAAAACATTTTTTATTTTTGAAAATTATAATTTTCCCACAACATATTTAACGCCCCGTGCGAGCGTTGAATACCTTGTTTAGTGCAACATTTAGGCATAATTGTCCATACTTCTTTTTTCAATTTTAAATATTTAAAAAAAAAATCAATTTTTTTTTTTTGAAATTTTATTTTTGAAAATTAATTTTTCTGCAACCTGCCAAGCATACATTCAGTTGTGATCTGTGAATTTTTCAGTGTGTACATTGGTTTTCACGCTCTACTTTAACCCTTGACAGTAACGGCTATTACTCAACTGAGGTGTCCGGGCCTCTACGGCCACCTGACACGATCGGGCTGGTGGTAAATGGTAGTAACTAGCTTAGTTAGCAGTCAAGATTTTCACGCTCTACTCGATCTTAAAGTTATTAATACTAACACTCAGATTTTTGACAGTAACAGCTATTACGCACCGGAACTGGTGGACCTCTGCGACTACCCAATAGAATTGGGTTGGTGGTAAATGGTAGTAATAAGCTTAATTAGCAGTCAACACTTAAAACTAAAGGAACTACAGGTTAAGCCTTTTACCTGCTCCTTGAATCAACTTGTTCACAGTAAATTTTTCCTTTGTCACCACAAAGGAATTGAGCCCTGGTACAATCTCTTTACTAGAGGTAAAATGAGTCGCTTTGAGTACCAGAGGCTGGAGGCGAAAGCTTCCGACGAGCCGACCGACACAGTCCTGCAGAATGTGGTCGCTTGTCTCATCCTAGACTCTGAAGAGAATAACCGTGATGGTTATGAAACTACCTGCGATGAAATACTCCAGGAACTATTGGCTTACAGGGCACAGCCGTCTTGGATGCCAAAAGCTAGCATACAAGGCTTGCTTGGCCAATTGGTGCTAATCTATCAGAGCCGAACCCATCGGCAACGCGCTGTCCTCCAAGCACAGCTCGCACTGCTGCAAGACAGCTATGAAGCTGAGCAGCGCAAAACAGCCTGGCTTAGACAGAGAGTCCAAGCCAGGCGTGATGAGGTCTCCCGGTTAGAGGAGAGCCGTGAGGACCTCTCGGCACAGCTCCGGCGTGCCAAGCAAAGAACAGCGTTCTATTCTCCTCCTCCTCGGTCTCCTCACAGTCAGAGACCCCATTTCTCTCCGCCACCTCGGCGAAAAACCCACTTGTCTTCTTCCCAGAGAAGAGACCATTCTTGTTCCTCTTCTTCTCGTCCTCCTACTCGGAGAGACCGATCTTGTTCAACTCCGCTACCTTGGCGGAGAAAACCTTCTTCCTCACCTTCCCGGAGGGGAGACCCTTCTTCTTCTTCTTCTTCTCCTCCTCCTCCTCCCCCTCGGAGGAGAGATTACCACCCCCCTGCCAAAAGGGGGAGGAATGTCTTGCAACATCAGAGGAACACAGGTAGAATCAGAGTTCCGTCCACTGACAAACTGTGCGAGCCACAAAGCTCGCCATCCCGCTTTGATCAGACTCCATCCCCACTGACAAAGGGGAGGAGCCGTCCTCAACTGAGTGACTATGATTCTCCTGTTCTGAACAACCCCCGCCGGCTCCAGAGACATGATCTGATCGAGCCTTGGCTGCATGATACTCTCAAACTACGACAGAGTGACCGGTGTGACCCAACGGAACGGGTAAGTATGCTAACACCTTCACACGTCCAAGAAGCACGTGATGCTACCTTTGACCCTGAGCCTGACCCTCCTACCACATCCAACGGTCCAGCCGACCTGGATGAACCTACTTGGCCCCCCTCGGAGCCTCCAGTCACTTTGGTCTACTCCGAGACCACGGCTAGCAGCCTAGTGAACTCCAGTAGGGAGGTGTCAGAGCTGGTCATAGGTGAGAGTTATCAAGAGCCTCTATTGGGCGGTTTGCTGGAAACAGGTGCTCCACTCCGCAAGGAGACACCCCAGCTAATTTCTGATTGCAACATCCTGCTTCCTGAAGAAACTATAACTTCTCCACTCGTTAAAGAGGAAGAAAACCTCCAAACCTTGTGTGGTAAAAGTGGATCAAAACTTTCACCCACTGCAATGGATACTTTGTGTAGCTCAAAGCCACACTCTGACTGGACTCCACCCCCACGAAAGGGGAAGGGAGCTCCCGATGACTCGGTCAACACGCGTCCCTCCCAAAATCAAGGTCTGTATCCAGCAGAACTGTCAGACTCCTCAAAGGGGCCTGACACTGATTCATCATCAGCAGAACTAGACCAGGGAGGTAACTTAAAGGAGCCCAGAGTGCTCCCTGAAACCACGACGCCTAGCGCCTCACAAACCCCTCCCCTGACGTCCTGGGGAGACCCTGCCCACAAGGGCAACGCCCACGGTACAGATACCGCAGCAGGGGAAAAAGGGGGTGTGAGCACCCTAGCCCTGCTGGACTGTGTCTCCAGAATAAGTCAGACACATTCTAACACTCCTGCAGAAGTCGTTAAACCAATGCTTCCCCTCAGTACACCAGTACTAGCCGTAGCATTCAGTGGTAGCATTCCCAGCTACCTGCCTGATAATTCGCCCATTACAAAACCAGTTTTGGTCGATATCACACCCCAGAGGATGACTCTGGTGCATCCTGGTCTCATCTGTGTGAGTGACACAGAAGACTTGGGCAGCGGTCACAACCAACTGAGGCCGGGCCCACTCGCTGACAGCCACCGGGAACACAGTCAGGCCCAGGTCGACACCCTGAGGCCACTTGATCCTGCAGGCAGTCTGCCAGCCCCAGACGGACAAGTCACCGTCATTCATGAGCAAATGGCCATGATTCTTCCAGAGCCTGATCCTGGCTCTGACTTTTCTTTGCCGCCGGCGAGCACACAGCCGCTGCAGTCTGGCAACCTTGACTTTTCCAACCCTCACAGGTCTTTCCTTTGTTCGCTGAACAACAGCGATGCACCGTGCCACACCTGTATGGTTAAAGGTGCACCCTTTTATGGCGCCACGCCAACAGACGTGCCCATATCACTTTGGCCAAAGAATCTTGCCGTCAGGCCAGACTTGCACCATCACTTGCGCCCACCTGACCCGCCTCCAGCTTTTACACAGCAAAACCACTGCCTTTCTTCAGAGTCCCCGCAGACTCTCCTCAAGGTGGCTGGAGCAGGCGCCTTCTCTGTACTCCAGGGAAAGGGGGTCATACATTTATGGCCCCACCACCAGGTAAACTTGATCGGCCCAGTTACCAGAACTGGGCGAGGTACCCAGTACCTCCTGATCGTCACGTGCAGCCTCACCATGTGGGTTGAATGCCTCTCAGCACCCAACTGCACAGCCGTGACAACCACTGTCCCGCTCCTGAACCACACGTTCAGTCACACCAACTCCACATGCGATCCTCACTCCCAGGAGAAGAGCAGCTTCTGCACCTGGAAAGGGGGAGGGAGGTTTTTTTTTTTCCCCAAGAGGATAAGACTCAAACCAGTTGAGTCATAGGGATAGCTGCATGCCTCACCTCACTCTGTTGACATGCACTTCCATCCTAAACTTTTCAAACAGTAATCAAACTACTTCAGAGCTTCAGTAGTAAAATTCTTTTCAGGATACCATTTACTGTTAGTTCCATTCTGTTCCTCAAGAACCCAGGGCATGCTTTAGACTGTCAGGTGTCACAGAAACACAACCAGGTACTAGTAGCGAGAGATTTAATGTGAAGCATCGGTAGAGAAGGAATCTCTTTCAACAAACTCAAGCCTTGTTGTAGACCCATAAATCTGCTACTAACCGTATTGTGCGATCTTCACAGGTACATCTGACGTATAGTCTTGGCAGTGCAATTCAAAATTTACGTAGCTCATAAGAATGAGAGATAGGACTCAATTTTATTTACCTACGCATCAGAAGACAGAATGTATACAGACTAGAGTCTGCATTAAGTATTTGTTTTGACATTAAAACATACATGCACCAGTCCACAGGTACATGCACACAGTCACATGTACATACACTGGTGAACCCCAATTCTTTTCTGGAGTGAACCTGTTAACCCCTAACTACTTCACTTTCCTTTCCTATCTTCCTTCATTTGTTTTTGTTTCACTATATTTTGGGTTAATGTCATATTGAAATAACTACAATGATTGCACAGGGGATAATTCATTGCTTGCCTATTGTGTCTTGTTTAAACATTTGGTGTTTAGCTACAGTTAGAATTTTGTCTGCCCAGACAACTGCCTCATTCGTCTGCCCAGACACTGTAGCCTCAGTCAACATATGAACATTATGAACTTGTTAACTGTCTCTCAGTCCCAGGAAGGCATGGACTATGTTGATATCAGTTTAACCTTTCCTCCCATGAACTGTATGGTCCTTGGTTTGCTCCAAAGACCGGGGACCAACCGCTCTTCAGAGCAAAAAGGGGGACTGTTGGGGACCAAGAAGCTGGTTAAACAGTGATTTGGGAGGATCTTGGCCTACATGTGAACCCCAAAGCCAGTTTCACCAAACTCCTACAAGCCGCCACTTCACAAGATGGAGAAAGTGCATTCAAACACGAGGACGGCAAGGCAGACTGGTGGTGAGACAAAGAACTGCTTCACACCTGTGACCAGGTTGCAGTTTTCCCATTGGTCGTCGGGCCCTTGAATGCACCACCCCGCCACTAGGAGGCGGAGGAAGGATAAAAGCTGTCCGCGTTTGTGTTTCTTTGCTTTTCGCGGTAACCCCCGGTTGCTGAAAGGAGGCACTGGTCCGGATTAGTTAGCCAGCATCACCTCGCTGGTCGAGATTTGAGCTGGGACAACTTTATATCGGTCTGATATAAAGGGGATCCAAGGAAATACTGGCCGAAGTATTCCCTCATCTGCAGCGGGTTTAATCAGCCTGGATTCAAGAAAAGGACGGCGTCCTGTTTCTTGTTTGGTCGACCTGGATTACGTCTTGTCCCCTCTGCTTCGGGACAAAACGGATCGTTAAACTCTGGCAAGAGTTTTAACTGACAAACAACGCACACAGTAAGAGGCTTACACAGTTCTGGGCAGATATTAGAACTAGTGCGTTTTGTTTTGTTATTAATGAGCAAAGGGTTCGCTACCACTTGTTGCCATTAATGTGATCTGATTTAATCATGTACTGGTCCATATGTGATTATTAATCTGTGCTGTGAATGTATAAATTGATTTATGTTGTGTTAAGTAGCTGGGTATAACCGTAATCGCTACCTGCTTAAATCACTCCTTTCAGGAGTTTAGTTACTGTCTGCGATAGAATCGCGAAAATCAGCTGTTAGTCACTGAATTAGTTATAGTGACGTTCTCCTCAGCAAAACAAAGTCTCAGTCTGTCCTAAACCACACGTTAGCCCAGACCTGAGTGGCTGAGGGGAACTGGGTCATTATCGATAACTAAAGATCAGAGTGCCCCCTTTTTTCTTTATTCTTCTTCTCTTTCTTCTCTCTCTAACACACACACACACACACACACACACACACCCACAGGCTAGCCGCGTAGCTCCCGAGCTAACGCTGCAGGCTAGCTTCACACGTGGAATCTGCTTACGTTCGGACAGAGCTAACACAGGAACTAGCTACCATACCGACTAAGCGTGCACGTTGCCTAGCAACCCCCGGCTTCTTCAGCCCCTCCTCGTGCACGCAGCACCACTACCACCCTCTTGAGGCCAAATAGTTTTGTGCAGCTCACAGGAGTAGCCATTTTTGGAGTTGTTTTGTGTTAGAAATACATGTCGACATGCTCCTCCTCTCTCACACACACACACACACACCCCCACACCCACAGACGTGTCCATGACACATGCTGCTTTGTTGTGCTTTGTTTTTGGTTGTGATATTGTAAAAAGGTATATGAGTTTATTAGTGAAGGATTATTGATTAGCCACCGATAATTGTGACGTTAATAAATCTTATTATGCTTAATTAGCAGTTGCTTGTGATTATTTGTGTACTTGTTGTAATAATTGCTGGTCAATCAGGTCCGTTGCTTGGATTCACCCCTTCCTTTATTTCCTTTTAAAGGATATTCACAGAAATGAGACTGTTCCACAGGTTGATTATTGGTCCCTGACTTGCAGGGTGGTGCCCCGTTTGATTGTTTGTCGATTTGATAAAGTTATTAATAACCATATTCATAACTTTATTAATATTGATAAAACCTCTTTGATAATTTGCCAATGATCAAATCCGTACCCTACGAGAATCCTACACAAATCTGTGTAGAGAGAACAGAATGTGACCAAATGTCTTGGTGAAAGAGCTGGGTTTATTAATTTCTGGAAGGACAATGTCTAAAAGATTTGAAAGTTTATCAAACACTAACCAAAGATGTTGACAGAAAACGTAATGTGTCAGTCCTGTTACTGCTTTTGTTGCATGTCTGGTGGCTACCCTGTGCAACGCATTCTCAGGGTGTGTATGATATCGTGCACATTTACTATGTTGTGTATATGACTTCCATAACATATGTATTTTTAAGGTTGTCTTTTTACATCTGACAAGGTACACAAGGCTTTTAGGCTGACTAATTAACAGTTGTTCACCATTGATCAATCAGCACTGTTGCTGTCAAAATAAATAAAATAATGTCTTCTTGACGTCATTGTATTCTCACTGATTTCATGTATTCTCACAGATTTACCTGGGAGAGATTTTTTAATCATTTTAATGCATAAATGTGTGTAAGCAGAGGACCTCTCCGTCTAAAAACCCATTAAAAAAAGAGGCATAAATTGTCAAAGAAATGATGTTGGTCGATGGTTGTTTTGATATGAAGACAAGTCTTCTAAAGCAGCCGGTAGACATGTTTACTTGCTGTGTAATGGACAGGGTTTTGTATGCTAGAAAGCATCACAGGACTCAGCCTGGAGCCTGTTTGTATGACTCATCCCGGTGTTTTTTTCCCCTGACACAGCAGCCTCTTGAATCCAATCCTACAGTAACTAGTGGGCTCCCAAATATCATGCGGCGATCGCGGCTTGATGCGACGAGAACAATACTCGTGCTCTTTATCTGCTGACCTTATCTGTGCGGAGGCCCTAATTTCAGTTCATTCAGTTTGTCTTGCATCAGGATCATCCCTCAGCACTTGACATTATTTGAACCTGGCAGTGTCGTCTCCTTTGCCTGCATCCCTCTGAGCCTCAGACTCACCGGCTGCGCTCGGACTTTAAAATCACCTTGGCAGAGAACAACGGCTGCGGTCGGCTGTTTTCACTCCAAAACGCTTTCAGTTTTAGAAAACGTTTTTAAACGTTTACTACTTTGAATATTCTATCCCATCTGCTTTTTTCTTACCCGTCTATTTAATTTGAATATTAAACTCCAAATATACAATGCACTATTCAGAATTAGGGCAGATTGTATACAAAATCTCAATCTGGATTCTTTTTACAATGTGATTGGAATTATAAATGGGAATTCAGACAAGCTGCGCATGAAGCCGAACCCCCCCCTCCCCTTGAAGAAGATACACAACTGCCGTCATTGTAACGTTAAAAAATGTCTATAAAATGCCCAAGGAGATTATTTGTTTTGTCCGAATAGAGCTCAAACGACAGGTTGATCAATCGAGTAACAAAAAAAGTCTCAATGTCATTTATTTTTTTTCTCTAGCAAAAATGCAAAACACATTTAGCTTCTCAATTATAAAGATTGGCTCATTTTCTTATTTATATTTCTGAATAGTTTTAGGTTTTTGGCAAAACAACCCATTTAGAAACAAACAATTTAGACTTAAGGATATTAGAATGGGAATATTTTACTTTTTATGACATCTTATAGACTTAATAATTTGTTTAGTCGAGAAAATAATCTGCCGATTAATCAGTAATGAAAGTAGTAACTAGCAACGTTAAAAATTTAAGATTAACAATTATGTAAAAACTAAGAAAAGCAGCAAATCTTCACATTTGAGAAGCTGGAAACAATCCTCAATCATTGTTTGAAATTGGATTTCTGTCCACTATTAGTTTCAACACAACTAGTTTCAAAGCTTTCAATAGCCTTAGGCTACATTGACATTGCTACACTTTGGTTTAAAAACGAATATCTTTTGCTCATCTTCACACTGCTCTGGCGTTTCTGAGCCCCTAAACCGGAGACATTTGGGAACACTTCTGACCCGTTTTGGTTTGGAATCTGCAGGGCAACACAGCCCTGCAGATTCCAAAACAAAACGGACTGCAACACAGCAGTCTCAACGGCTGCAAACGGAGACCTTTGGCAACACCGACACTGATGCCAACGTTTCCCCGCCTGATTGGGTCACGCCATCTCATTCTGAGACCAAGCTACTAAGTTACCATGACAACTACCAACAACGGGCGGAGTATACATGCGGCTTCCTGTTCACCCCGGCACGAGCATGCCCAGTATACGTGAATGTCAAGGAGATATTTTGGTTTGGGCGTGTTAGTTTAAACTGAGATTAGTTCTTCTACTTAAGCTAAAAACACTGTGCACGGAGATTGCTTTTGGCTCAAAACTCCAAAACAGCAATGTAAATGTAGCCTAAGAAAGTGTTCACACTGGCACAATCCTGGCACATTCCAACTTTAGCCTAGCGCCTTAAAAGGTCCCATGACATGGTGCTCTTTGGATGCTTTTATATAGGCCTTAGTGGTCCCCTAATATTGTATCTGAAGTCTCTTTTATATAGACCTTAGTGGTCCCCTAATACTGTATCTGAAGTCTCTTTTATATAGACGTTAGTGGTCCCCTAATACTGTATCTAAAGGAATGTACGTTGCTATCATTCAAGAATGTACAGTGGGGGAAATAAGTATTTGACCCCTTGCTGATTTTGCAGGTTTGCCCACTTACAAAGAATGCAAAAATCTACAATTTTAATCATATGTACATTCTAACAGTGAAAGACAGAATCCCAAAGAAAATTCCAGAAAATCACATCATATGAATTTATTAAAATTGATAACCATCTGATGAGGAAAAACAAGTATTTGACCCCCTGGACAAACAGCAAGTATTCTGGCTCCTACAAGCCAGTTAGTCTTTCTTTAAGACACAGCCCCAATCCGAACCAATTATCTACATCAAATACACTTACCTCACCTCGTTACCTGTATAAAAGACACCTGTCAACACCCAAACAACCAGCATCCAACATCACCACCATGGGCAAGACCAAAGAGCTTTCTACGGACATCAGGGACAAGATTGTTGATCTGCACAAGGCTGGGATGGGCTACAAGAGAATCGGAAAGCAACTTGAGAGAAAAGATCAACTGTCGGTGCAGTTATCAGGAAATGGAAGAAGCACCACACCACCGCCAACCTCCCTCGGTCTGGGCCTCCACACAAGATCTTGCCTCGTGGGGTGTCCCTGATCATGCGAACGGTGAGGAATCATCCCAAAACCACAAGGGGGGGAACTGATGAATCAACTGAAGGCAGCTGGGACCACAGTTACAAAAAGCGGTTGGTAACACACTACGCCGTCATGGATTGAAATCCTGCAGCGCACGCAAGGTCCCCCTGCTCAAGAAGAAACATGTACAGGCCCGCATGAAGTTCGCCATTCACCACCTGGACGACTCAGAAGAGGCCTGGAAGAAGGTGATGTGGTCAGATGAGACCAAAATAGAACTTTTGGCCTCAACTCAACTCGTCGTGTTTGGAGGGCAAAGAACACCGAGTACAACCCAAAGAACACCATCCCCACCGTCAAGCATGGTGGTGGCAACATCATGCTTTGGGGTGCTTTTCAGCCAAGGGGACGGGACAACTCCATCGTATTGAGGGGAGGATGGACGGGGCCATTTATCATGGAATTCTGGACCGACATCTCCTTCCCTCAGTGAGAGAGCTGAAGATGGGTCGAGGATGGGTGTTTCAGCACGACAACGACCCTAAGCACACCGCCAAAGCAACAAAAGAGTGGCTGAAGAAGAAGCCATCAAGGTTCTGGAGTGGCCTAGCCAGTCTCCAGACCTGAATCCGATTGAAAATCTTTGGAGGGAGCTTAAAATTCGAGTTGCCAGGCGACAACCTCGGAACCTGAATGATTTGGAGGCTGTCTGCAGGGAGGAGTGGGCCAACATCCCTGCCGAAATGTGCACAAACCTTGTCACCAACTATAAAAACCATTTGACATCTGTCCTGGCCAATAATGGCTTTTCTACAAAATATTAACATGCTGTTTGTCCAGGGGGTCAAATACTTGTTTTTCCTCATCCGATGGTTATCAATTTTAATAAATTCATATGATGAGATTTTCTGGAATTTTCTTTGGGATTCTGTCTTTCACTGTTAGAATGTACATATGATTAAAATTGTAGATTTTTGCATTCTTTGTAAGTGGGCAAACCTGCAAAATCAGCAAGGGGTCAAATACTTATTTCCCCCACTGTAAATGTTGGTTACGTGTTCCAACTAACCGTTAACCCAGGGCTAGTAGAAGTGCAGTGTGAATGGTACAGCCCTGGGCTTAGGTTGACACTGGGCTAATGCAGTGTGAAAAGCCCTAAACATGGAATCGCTAACATCAGCTGAAAAGCTTAATATCTATGACATAAATGTTAGTATGCTTTTATGTCATCAAATCCTCTCGAGCCATTTAGATGCAAGTTATGTTGGGGTTTCACAGTGTGGACAGCTAAATTACAGGGTTTCCAGACACAGAAAAAGAAAGAGAAAAGAGCAGACGTACTATTTCATAAGGTAAATTCCATAAATTAAATGAGTAACGCTGGGTAGCGAATTCAATACTTTTAAGGCCCTGACCGAATTCCCTCTAAAATATTGAGTATGGAAAAATGCCTCTTCATTCAATACCCAATTTCTATACCTAAGGAGTAAATGTAATCAGCGTCAGTGAGCCAATAATCATGCACCATTCTTCTACCAAGGTCTAATAATGTTGTGATTGGCTGTCTAACGTTACACGTCGTAGAGACAGGCAGGAAAAGCTCTGCGTTACACACAGAGACGGGGCTCACGTAGTAGCAGCTGAAAAATAAATAAAAAGATTTGTGCCATTACGTGTAATGTTCTAATTTCTTTTATAAAATTGGTATAGAAAAAAGAATTGTTTAGTAACCGGTATCGAAGTCACGGTATCGAAAATGAAAACGATACCAAGCCCTATAAATGAGTCTGGCTATTGTTTAGGTCATTATTTATGAACTAGAAAGATCACAAGATATGTTCTGTCAGGATCTGAGTGGCTAACCACCGCTGCTAAACAATTTCCTTGGGGACTCCCTGGATGAAGTCCTAAAATATGAAACATTCACCTATAAAAACAACCTGTAGAGTTGCTTCAAAATACATTGTGATGCAGCTTTGAAGTCAGAAGAAAACTCAAGCACAATCACCCCGATGCATCACTTCAGATCACACAGGCAAACACATATCACAAAATTTGTTCCACAGCAATTTTGTAACATTTCTTTTCATGTTTTTTTTTTTTTTTTCCATTCTTCGCACATTGCTTTTTGGCTTCTGTAGAACATGATTTAACCCGTAAATGTGCAGCCGTAATCACATTGTCACTCCCAATTGCTTGCCAAGCGCACTAAATGAGCACATTAAAATAGTTGATATGACTCAAAGACGTATAAACTATTAACACGCTAATGAACAACATAATGGCACAGAAGACTCACAACAGACTCACTTCTACAGTGCAAGACATGCAACAAATATTTTTCATGTCACCTTGCTTTCATGTCACCTCACTAATGCACCTCTGAGATGACAATGGTGGATAATGCTTACTTGCCTACAATAATGTAACAGCATTTATATCCTGATAAAAGGTTGCCTAATAAAGACAGCGATGTTCAGCTGCAGCAGGGGGGCTTCTGTGAGTCTCCTGAGTGAATGTGTGTGTGTTGCAGAAGGGGAATAATTGGCTCGGGGAGACAGGGAGATCGAATGCACGCATATTCTGTCCTGACTGCTTGTGCTGCACACACTAATTGGGTGCCTGTCCTTGGATTAAGGGTAATGAAACTGCTGTTATCATAACAGCTGGAGCAAAGTTCATTCTTTATATCCAAAATGCAGTGGTGTGTGAGAGCTGGGAGAGGTTTTCTGTGTCAGTGCTGCAGCTCAAATCTTTAATGCCAACCTTACACCACACCTTACGACTTTTTAAGCGATTTCAGTTTTGCAGACTATACTTTTCCAATATCGGAATGAAATCATGAATGAGAGTTGGCGCCCTCCCGCCGTCTCAATCGTTTGATGTAAGGTGGTCATAAAACTCAGTCCAAGTAAGGGTTTGATATTAACGTAAGTTTAAAGTCTTGGAAGTGAAGTTATATTATGTGAACATTGTCAACAACCAATGAATGATCTCCGTCCAGCACCAAACAGGAGCAAACGGCTATAGACAATGTTGTTTGTTGTTGCTATGGCGCCGCGCTAGAGGGAAAGTTCCGATTTTCAACCCTTCTGAAGTGCGTCATCCAACGGGAGATTTACCGGCGGATAAACATAGACCTCCGGGTACTGGAGACATTCATCTGCATGTACGGCAGAACAGAACATTTGCAACCTTTCCCTTAAGTTACTAGCGGTAGCTAGCGGTAGCTAGCGAGCTAGCTTGGTTACATTTTTCAAAACAAATCTAGTTGTAGTTAAGATCCCCAGTCTTTACATATCATGACAGTCTTTTACGTTAGATGTAAGATGATTTTCTTTAGATGTGAGATGGTGTCAGACTAGTCTGTTCAAAGTCTGTTAAAATCTTCTAGTGTATGGTAGGCATAAGTCGCATCTTTCACTATGGATATACTGTACAAAGCACATCACTGGCAGCATTCAAATTAAAAAAACAAATCCCACTACCCATCATGAGAGGATTACACCTTTTTATTCACACAGTGTCTCCAACTCATGGATTCCTTATTCCTTGGTTTTTCATTGTGGAAAACTGGCTTTTTAGACACTGCATTCCTATATTGTGGTGTTGGCTCAGACTCACCCATTTCTTGAAAGAAGTATCCATTCTTGGACATCCCAGAGGGAGGTGCCTCTGCAGGGAAGAGCAAAACAGAGAGAGACAGTAATCACAGAGGTGAAACTGGTAATAGTAACATGCCCTGCGGGAAGCAAATTTTCATTTTAAAATGAGATATTATTTGTTTACACAGTAATTGTTGGTATGAGAAATGGTTATAAAACACAAATACCAGCCTTTGTCAGACTTCTCTTAGTCATTTAGTGCTGATGTTCAAGAGGGAAATACATTTAAATGTAAAGCATTTCATGAATTCAGTAAGTTACACATGGAAATATTAAGGTGCACTAGGTAAGACTTATAAAACTCTCTGTCATATTTGCTGAAACTGACCCTATGTTCCAGTAGAACTACACGAAGCAGTTAATAAAAAAATTATCCAGCTCCTCTGGCTCCACCTATAGCCTGTAGTGCGATTTGCAAAAATCCCCCGCTCCCTGCTCAGATGCACCAATCATGGCCTGGCCATGGTTTCTAACTGCGTGTCAATCACTGCTCATGCACACACATGCATTCTCCCTTGGTCTTAGGAGACCGTTTTGGGCTTTACCTGAAAGAGGGGAGGGACTGAGAAGTTGTTGATGTTCAAATTTTCTTTTTTCAAAGTCATGGATCTTCACAATCCTACCTACCTACGGCACCTTGAATTTATTCACTTATTTACTCGTGATCTAAGTATCTGCCCCCTAATGGCCATTAGGAGACATGACAATGTCGCCTAATGATCATGTGGTTCTAGGTCTTATTTGCTATTAGCCTGGCATTGCCTAGTCTACAGTACAATGTTCCATTTCCTGGATTGCTCCGTTGCCGTTGGAAATTCCGCCAAATGTCCCTCATTTTGACTGGATGTCAGTTACCTTCCTCTTTCTTTGTGTTGACGTTCTAAACTCTGGTGGATTTCTGAGGACTATGGTTAACTGCTCCTCAGATCTCTGCAGGGTAAATCCAGACAGCTAGCGAGACTATCTGTCCAATCTGAGTTTTCTGTTGCACGACTAAAACAACCTTTGAACGTACACATGTACCAAAACAAGTTCCTTCCCGAGGCTATTTTGCAGAGGCGCCGTTGGTCCGCCCGGCGCTTAGCGCCGAAATTAAAGATAGAGAGAATAGAAATGCCAATTAACAAGAGCACGTTTTTCTCACATCACGGAATGCTGCGTGAAATCGCCAGACCCTCCTCCGCAGCGCTGTGGAGGAAAGTCAGCTAACGCGAGACTAGGCATCGCCAGACTAATTTATATTAGTCTGGAACCTCTCACTTCATTTTTTAAACTTCCAAGGAGCGCGGACCAAAAGGCTTCTGGATGCAACTGGATATACTTACAACCAATCAGAGCAACCAAACATGTGACATAGCGCTGAGCGACACATGCAAACTGGGGCGGTGCTAATAATAATGAATGAATAATTGGCCTGTGTAAAGAGTTCTGACACAATGAGCAACTTTCCACAACACGTGTGTTAAGCAATCATCAAAAATTTTAATAGACTAGCTGATTAATCTTTACATCATTAAATGAGGTTTAAACTCATCCTCTAGTTATATTGTTTTCCAGCTAACTGAAAGACACTGTGTACATTGTTCAACCTGTTGCTCTGATTGATTTGGACATTTCAATTATGCAACATAACTGTGTGCAAAACAGACCAATAGCTGACTTTTCTCAGTCCTATCACCTCTACAGAGATTTGTGGACATAGAAAAACAACTGCTGAAAAACTGTGAAAACACTATTTAGATTGTATAATACAGGCTTGGTAAGTAAAATGTTGCTTCCTAATGAGGCCATAGCTGTCAAAGACACTCACACTGTACACACTGTGTGCACAAACTCGGCAAGCCTGCAGTTCAACCAGAAGGCGAAAAGCAGAATACTTCATTCCTAACATTTCATTTCATTAGGTAGAAAAAATGTTAACAGGCAATGATTGTATGCAACACAAACTCTTTTCATCAGCAAAGGTCTTGACTTTGCTCATACAGTATTCAGGGATAATCCGTAGTGAGTTCTGCTTCCGGGCAAAGCAATCGTTTTGCAATGGCAGGGTGCAGGATTTTTTAAAATGGTGGATATCTCATTTTGGAATTAAACTTAATCTGGTGAAGAGCTCCACTACAAATGCACAGAGAGGGAATTTAGAGTACAACATTTCAGAGTGTTTTGTCACACGGCACTGTGGATGCGTGCAGCATGCGGATGACACAGACAGACGAGGCAGATACAGAGAGGGGATACTTTGAAGGTTATTGAGACATTGTGGGCTAGTGCTGGGGGGGATCAACAGCATATCTTGTGGGTATTTTCCTGTTAAAATCACAGCCATCCCGCACAAATGCACACAGGCTGGGGGAAGAAATGGCCCAATCTCTCTCTCTCTCACACACACACACACACACACACACACACACACACACACACACACACACACACACACACACCTACACACACACACACACACACACACACCTCTGAAAACTTTGATATAGAAGAGGGATGTCAATATATTTCTCTTCCTGAAAGGATTCTTTGATGTGACGAGCATACAAATACAGAGTACGATTTTAATTATACAAAATGTTCCTTCACTCTTGGGGTTGGACGCAGAGAGAGAAAAAAAAAAAAGAGAGTAAAATAACCGGGGATTTATTTTATCCCCACCACAATTAGCTTGTTTAATCTACACAGGTAATGATGTAGCGTAGCTGCTTGATATTTGCATTTTGCACCTTTTTCTGTTAAGGCTCCCTCTCTGGCTCTTTGACTCTTGCTGGGATGGTTAATGATAGTAAACAAGAAGATGCAGCCAGGAGCCGGTTAGCTTAGCCAAGCACAAAGATTGGGAAAGTGTGGAAACAGCTATAGCTTGGCTCTGTCCAGCACTTCTGAAACTCATTAACACTTTCAATCTCGTTTGTTTAATTTGTACAAATATCACACTGTATTAATGACAATTTGGTGCCTTCACATTTTCTTGGCTGAAAACAGTGCCGACGAAGCTTAAGGAATTCGGCCAATTCTTGGACATACAGTAACCTCCATAAAAGTTAGCTTTTGATACATATTAAACAAACAAGATATCAAAATGAATTAGTGGATTTAGATTAGGTGGATTTCCTTTTACGTTTGGACAAAGCCAGGCTAACTGTTCCCAGTCTTTAAACTAAACTAAGATAACCATCTCCTGCCTCCAGCTTCATATTAATGGTTAGATATGAGAGTGGTTAGAGTCCATGTGAAGAAAAAAAAAACAATTAAAATAATATCTGGAGCTGGGATCGGAAAAATGAACAGATCCACGGGCAGTTTTGTTAGGTTTTTTTTCCCCTCTGTCGCACGTGTGTCGCATGCTGGAAGAGTTGAGTGTACAAATAAATAAGAATTCAATACATTACATCTATGTTATTTTGGCTTAGTTAGGAAAGTAATGTTTAGTTAGGAAAGTCTAGTGCCTTTAGTCTCCTCCACATGGTGGAAGAAAGGTATGAGGTGGAAGGTATACAGTGTATTATTAGTTCAACAACGGTATCGGATATCGACAGATACAAAGCCCAGGCATCGTATCGGGACTGAAAAAGTCAGATCGGTGCATCCCTAGTTTTTCCAAATAAACTCTTCTATTGATCTTCTCATCTAACTCTCTGCATGAAGCAAACAAACACATTTCCAAAAATGTCAGACAACGCCAGAGTACCCCGTGAAAGAGGCAAAGCAGCGGGTGTGGGAGAAGTTTGGAGAAGACATGGAGAAGGACTTTCGGTCAGCACCAAAGTGCTTCTGGAAAACTGTTCGCCACCTCAGGAGGGGGAAGCGGGGAACCATCCAAGCTGTGTACAGTAAGGATGGGACACTGTTGACCTCAACTGAGGAGGTAATAGGGCGGTGGAAGGAGCACTTTGAGGAACTCCTGAATCCGACTAATACGCCCTCTATCTTAGAGGCAGAGCTGGAGGATAATGGGGGATTGTCGTCGATTTCCCAGGCGGAAGTCACTGATGTAGTCAAACAACTACACAGTGGCAAAGCCCCGGGATTGATGAGATCCGTCCAGAAATGCTCAAGGCTCTGGGTGTGGAGGGGCTGTCCTGGTTGACACGCCTTTTCAACATTGCGTGGAAGTCTGGGGACGGTGCCAAAGGAGTGGCAGACTGGGGTGGTGGTTCCCCTTTTTAAAAAGGGGGACCAGAGGGTGTGTGCCAATTATAGGGGTATCACACTTCTCAGCCTCCCTGGTAAAGTCTACTCCAAGGTGCTGGAAAGGAGGGTTCGGCCGATAGTCGAACCTCGGGTTGAGGAGGAACAATGCGGATTCCGTCCTGGTCGTGGAACAACGGACCAGCTCTTCACTCGCAAGAATCCTGGAGGGAGCCTGGGAGTATGCCCAACCGGTCTACATGTGTTTTGTAGATTTGGAGAAGGCGTATGACCGGGTCCGCCGGGAGATACTGTGGGAGGTGCTGCGGGAGTATGGGGTGAGGGGGTCTCTACTCAGAGCCATCCAATCTCTGTATGACCAAAGTGAGAGCTGTGTCCGGGTTCTCGGTAGTAAGTCGGACTCGTTTCAGGTGAGGGTTGGCCTCCACCAGGGCTGCGCTTTGTCACCAATCCTGTTTGTAATATTTATGGACAGGATATCGAGGCGTAGTCGGGGTGGGGAGGGGTTGCAGTTTGGTGGGCTGGGGATCTCATCGCTGCTCTTTGCAGAGGATGTGGTCCTGATGGCATCATCGGCCTGCGACCTTCAGCACTCACTGGATCGGTTCGCAACCGAGTGTGAAGCGGTTGGGATGAGGATCAGCACCTCTTAATCTGAGGCCATGGTTCTCAGCAGGAAACCGATGGAATGCCTTCTCCAGGTAGGGAATGAGTCCTTACCCCAAGTGAAGGAGTTCAAGTACCTTGGGGTTGTGTTCGCGAGTGAGGGGACAATGGGCGGGAGATTGGTCGGAGAATCGGGCGCAGCGGGTGCGGTATTGCATTCAATCTATCGCACCGTTGATTTAAAAGAGAGCTTAGCCAGAAGGCAAAGCTCTCGATCTACCGGTCAGTTTTCGTTCCTACCCTCACCTATGGTCACGAAGGCTGGGTCATGACCGAAAGAACGAGATCCAGGGTACAAGCGGCGAAATGGGTTTCCTCAGGAGGGTGGCTGGCATCTCCCTTAGAGATAGGGTGAGAAGCTCAGTCATCCGTGAGGAGCTCGGAGTAGAGCCGCTGCTCCTTTGCGTCGAAAGGAGCCAGTTGAGGTGGTTCGGGCATCTGGTAAGGATGCCCCCTGGGCGCCTCCCTAGGGAGGTGTTCCAGGCACGTCCAGCTGGGAGGAGGCCTCGGGGAAGACCCAGGACTAGGTGGAGGGATTATATCTCCAACCTGGCCTGGGAACGCCGAGGATCCCCAGTCGGAGCTGGTTAATGTTGCTCGGGAAAGGGAAGTTTGGGGTCCCCTGCTGGAGCTGCTCCCCCCGCGACCCGACACCGGATAAGCGGACGAAGATGGATGGATGGATGGATGGAACGCCATTAAAAGACATGAAGGATAACCAAATCTTATTATTGGTATTAGATTCTTCTTCTTTTTTTGTCTAATTGTTGTCTGGTTGTTGATTTATGCGATTGGTTGTATGATGGAGTTTGCCACATCACAGTATCCTTGTAAAGCGAGAGTCGCCGCCTTTTTCAAAACTGAAAATAGTTGAAATGGGATCGATTGATTTATTAGCCCAATGTAGCGGCCTTCAAGACAGTCAGTCTGACTGGCTACTAATAGAAAAATACTTTTACCTTTGTGAGCCTCTCACATTCTGGACATTCTTTATTTTAGCTGGAAATTCTTTACTTGAGGCTTGGTGATAACTCACATCTGTCCCACTTACTGAAACCAGTGGTGGAATTTAACTAAGTGCATTTACTCAAGTACTGTACTAAAGTACAAATGTTGAGGTACTTGTACTTCACTTGAGTCTTTTCTTTTCATGCCACTTTCTACTTCTACTCCCCTACATTACAGAGATACAGAAATATTGGACTTTTTTCTCCACTACATTAATCATCATTTGACAGCTTTAGTTGCTTTACACATTAAGATTTGTACACACAAAACACATGGAGTTTACAAAATATAAATTAAACTGCCAACAATATAACAGCCTACAAGTCCAGCTGAAATAATTAGCTAATTAAACAGAGAACAGTTTTTTTTCCAGTTTCTAAATTGGGAGGATTTTTCTGCATTGAGGACTTTTACTTTTAATACTTAAAAGTACATTTTCTGATGATTCTAACTTACTACATACTTTTACTTAAGCAAAATTTTCAATGCAGGACTTTTACTTGTAACAGAGTATTTTCACAGTCTGGGATTAGTACTGTTACTTAAGTAAAGGATCTGAATATTCTTCCACCACTGACTGAAACAAAGGGGAAATGGTACCAGGTGGGTGTCTTTTGGTTTCACATAAATGAAAAACAGGAAATACTTTTGGCTGTAGATCTTTCTGATTTATGGCATCAGTCAGTAGAAGAACGTTAGTCAAATTAAACTTCCCAGTGTGTGTTTTTTTTTTAAATTCTCCCTCAAATATCAAAACACAAATCCCCGATCAGAGTTTCCGTGTTAACACAAATGTGTGGGGAAATGTTTCGGACCTCCTCTGCTGCATTCCTGAGTGTCGGATTGCGATGTCAGTCACATAAAGCGTACATTTTCCCTTCACCTTCCTACACATCGATCACATCCCCGGCATGCAGTCTGCTTACCTGCACCTACTGCATTAAACATTTCTTTTTTCAGAGCACAAACACTCAGCCAGACCGTAAGCATAATGGACAACATACAGCAATTTGTTGTATTCTGTATACAATGAGTTATTTGACCTTGCCTCAAAAATCAGCTGTTAGTAAATAAACTAGTCATGCTCACAGCTCAGCAGCCTGAGGCACATAGTGTGTGCTCGAGCTCAGTACAAGCTTTTTTTATTTTCAGCACACTACATTTATCTCAGCTATGATGAAAGTAATACTATTATTGCTGATATTATTATGGTTAAAGGTTTTCAGATGTGCACCTTTTCCATGTAAATGTAGAGAGGACAGATAGTTTTTTGAAAAGTACAGAAGTAGAGGGAAAGATTTTCAAAGAGTTACACTGACGTTACTGCTGCTTGTTTTTGTTTGTTCTTCCTTATCTTAATATCTAGATAAAGTTTTTTTTATTATTTAAAATGGTCTATTTGATGTATCTTGTTTGACTGATTTAGATGTGGTAAAGACTGGGGGGGGTAGGACTTGATAAGCCTAGGGCTTCTACCTATCCCTTTTACAACGGGAGTGTTATGTTAGGTCCTACCCCCCAGTCTTTACCTCCCTCTCTCTCTCTCTCTCTCTCTCTCTCTCTCTCCAAGTGACTTTAACATACAAGTCACAACACTGGCAGGAGAATTTCCATAATGCGTCCAACCCGGCACGAGTCTGAGCTGATAGCTGTCACATTAACGTAAAGGTTAAATAAACCCAGAGAGATTAAATCGCCATGTTCCGCCTTATTAAGAGTAGTGCAATAAATGTATCACTCACTTATCATCTCTTATGCATCAGTTTAATAGAGCACAAAATACTGAGGGAGCCCATTTTACACTAAGTTGTCGAGGCGATCCTATGTCAGATAAGTCTATAAATTCATTTCTTTCTACTTTGAGTGTAAAACAAGAGGTAGACAAGAAAACAAAAATAAATACGGCTACAATTATTATTTTCATTATTTTCATTATGAATTAATATGTTAATTGTTTTTCCCCCCGATTAATCGTTGGAGAAATGCTTAAATATTGTGAAAAAATGTGCATCACAACTTCTCAAAGCACAAAGTGACATTTTCAAATTACTTGTTTTTTTCCGACAAACAATCCAAAACCCCAAAATATTCAATTAATAATCATATATGTCAAATTAAAAGACAGCAAATCCAAACATTTGAGAAGCAGACACCAACAAATGTTACCAAAAAAATGGCATTTTTAGAATGGATTATCAAAATAACTCTAATTGCTGATTCATTTTCTGTTAAATGACAATCAGTTAGGCTCTAATAATAATCAGACCAGCACTGCCTTTCTACATTTTCAATTTTCATAAGAATATTCAGCAAGAAACCTTCACATGTAAGCAAATAGGAATTCATTTAGAGTCACAACTTAAAGTCTCATCAGAGATTGTAAAATAGGCCACTGAATTCTCTATCTAATAAATAATGAAGTTTATGAAAAAAAAATGATAGGGAGATTCTCTGATGCAGCCTGTGAGAGAACAGTGAATGGCACTTCCTCTCCCTCCACACACCAAAATGCCAAATAGCCATCAGGAAATGTAGCTAGGGATGAAACTAATAATCATTTTTATTGGCAATTAAAGTGTCAATTTTTCCCCAAATTTTTTTTATAGATTTTTAAATCTATAAAACATCAGAAAACAATGGAAAATGCCCGAAAGCCCAAGGTGACAAAAATGATCACATTCCAATAATGTTAAAATAATCCCATGCAGGGTTTCCTTTGGGAACAGGCAGGATCATTAAAAAGGCAACTGCAACTACATGTGGGCGAAGGAAATCGTTACATAAGATCGATAAAACGATTTTCAAAGAAGTAATTGTTAGCACTCGCAGAGATGTCGGAACATCTTTGAACAAAAGCAAATCTTTCTCCATCCTGGAGAGGTTCATTTGTTGGCCCAGCTTCCTGTGGACACCGTGCTCCTGCGTCTTATTCTGAGGGCTGCGATGGACGCGGAGGGCTCATGTGCTCCGCTCGTATTGAGCTGTTTGGCACTGACATGTGCAGGAAGAGATTTCAAAGGATTGAAGCCTTGCCAGATCAATGAAAATACAGCAGGATGCTCCTCAGTTGTGAGCAGCGGTGGAAGAAGTATTCAGATTCTTTACTTAAGTACAAGTACTAATACCCTACTGTAAAAATACTCCGTTACAAGTAAAAGCCCTGCATTGAAAATGTTACTTAAGTAAAAGTATGCAAGTATCATCTGGAAAATTTACTTAAAGTATTGAAAGTAAAAAGTCCTCAATGCAGAAACATCCTCACATTTTAGAAACTGGAAACGATCCAAACAGTTCTGTGGTTAATCATCTAATTATTCCAGCTGGACTTGTAGGCCGTTATATTGTTGGGTAGTTCAATTTATAATAACTACGTAGAGCTGGTCGATATTGAAAAAAAATAAAATTTCACGATTTTTTTGACCAAATGCATCCATGTCGTTATCGCAGCGATATTGTAGGGTTGACTATTGATGCTTTCACAAAATCTTAACACAATGATGTGGATACAATGACAAAGTGGGTAAAGGCAAATAATAAGACATCTAGTAAGTCTGGTAAGAAAATGACATCCCTTTACTGTAATGTAATGTATGTACTGTAATGGCAATACTGCGTCACGATATGACGATATCCAAAATGAAAAAAAATTTAAAGCGCCGCTATGCAGTTTTGGCCATTTCTACGCTTTTTGCTGGCAGGTTTCTCTTTAGAGCTCCCCCTACAGCTTCGGAATAGATTGCTCGGTCAGTCTGCCGTCTCCTCTTTTTCTCCGACAATGCTTTCCTAGCTTTCGGCTTCTTTTTTGCCGGCTCAGCCATGACGATAGTGTTAAAAACTCCATCGCTACCTTGTTCTTATAGCTAGCCAG
Organism: Perca flavescens; assembly: GCF_004354835.1. Classification (NCBI taxonomy): domain Eukaryota; kingdom Metazoa; phylum Chordata; class Actinopteri; order Perciformes; family Percidae; genus Perca; species Perca flavescens. Next base: position 27,614,026 of record NC_041350.1, read on the forward strand.
TTCCTGGATGGGGGCGTGTATGTGTGCAGTGCCGTGAAGCAATTCGTTACATGGCGAGACCTGATATCACGCCACACTTCCTGACACTGAGGCCGGCGGCTTGCCAGCCGAAGGTTTTTCCGCTCACAGGTGCTCGGGGGAAGCGGGACGACCACCATTCAACTCGAAAAAAGTCCTAACATATTCCAGTGACTCCGAAGCTGCTCAGTTAAGGTAAATTAAGCTAAAAAAATAAATAAAAATAAAAATAAAAAAACAGCATAGTTCCCCTTTAATTCGATATATCTAGCTTCACATATCAATGTCGATATAATATCAATATATTGCCCAGCCCTACTACCAAATTTTAATTTGTAAAGATGAATGTAGTGGAGTAAAAAGAACAATACTTCTCTCTGAAATGTAGCGCAGTAGAAGTAGAAAGTGGCATGGAAAGAAAAAAGTACAAGTACCTAAAATTTTTACTTAAGTACCGTACATAAGAACATAATAACATAATAACATTTAGTAAATGTACTTAGTTACATTCCACCACTGGCTGTGAGACACCAAGCTTCACTTTATGAACAAATAGAGCTTTGTTCTAAATTTTAGCCAAAATAAATGAATCAATTTAACCACTAATTTAGTGAAAGGAACAAACAAAAAGATGTTTTATTCTCTGGAAGTGAGTAACCTGGTACATCCTTTGAACATTTTTGCAGACCATGAATCTAAATTAGACTGAATTTATAGAGCAGAAGTGAAATGAGCTGTAGCTGAGACTGTGCTGTTTGTCTTGCCTCTAATGGGCTGCACACACATGCGGACAGTGCTGATTAAAGACCTTTTCATACTTCATGCTCTGATGTCTTTTACAGACAGGCTCATTAGAAGTCTGTTGTGAAATCACAAGCAGATTCACTAGGATCGTGCAAGTTGAAACAAACTGACAACCAAAAGTCACTGAAAAGTAAAAAGGTACAAGAAAACCTGGCCCAGTGAGGCACTGGGACACACAGAAACACATTGCTAAACTGCTAACCTGTTAAAACATCATCTTTTTAGAGATTAAGCTAAATATGAAAGATTTAGAGACAGAAATTTGAACTCAAAGTATATTCAACAAAGAAATATGTGGTTGCTTTACATTAGAAAAAAAGTTATAAAAAGTGAAAATATCTCACACTCAGCGATGGAGGACTTGAGTCGCTATTCAGACTCAAACTCAGGTAAGGGTGACTCGACTCTGACTCTTCTTTGGTGACTTGGACTCAAACACTGGTGACTTGTGACTCAAACTTGACAGTTGGTGACTTGACTACAACATTGCTCCCACTTAATTTTTACATTTTAACAAAGACCTTATAGGCTTAATGAAAACCTTAATCAATTAGTCCGATGCAAAAGAAAGTCAGTGCATGCAGTGTTAGGCTGGCTACACTGGCACTGGGTGGTGTGAGCGTGTCAGCTGCGTGGCGTGTCCGTTTTTATTTCGGCTCCCATGTTAACAGTTTAGAGCTTACACGCTGCCTGCGTGACACGCACGTCTCAGGCGTGGCTCGAGCCGAAAATGCATGCCTGCTAGAAATAGAACCGATGCCTATTTTTTACACGACAAGCAAGTGTGTTGGAAGCGTTTCCAGGCAAAATAGAATACAAAAAGATGTTTATATGTCATTTAGACACAAATACATATTAATAAATAACATGTTGATGTTTGAAAGTCTCTAGGTTTTGATATAAATGCAGTTATAAATGTAATAAAAAAAAACAAAAAAACAAAATAGATTTTCTAATATTGCACCTGTCTAGAGCTGGGCAATATATTGATATTCTATCGATATCGTGATATGAGACTCGTCTTAGATTTTGGATATCGTAATATGACATAAGTGGTGTCTTTTCCTGGTTTTAAAGGCTGCATTACAGTAAAGTTATGTAATTTTTTTAACTTACCAGACTGTTGTAGCTGTTCTTTTATTTGCCTTGACCCACGTAGTCATTATATCCACATTACTGATGATTATTTATCAAAAATCTAATTGTGTAAAATATTTTGTAAAAGCACTAATAGTCAACACTACAATATTGTTGCGGTATCGATATCGAGGTATTTGGTCAAAAATGTAGTGATATTTGATTGTCTCCATATCGCCCAGCCCTACACCTGTCAATACAGAACAAAATATTCTGTAGCCTATTTTGCCGTCGATACTGCAGACGTTGTCTTTGCTGTAATCAAATCAGTATATATTTATGTTTAACATTTAACATTATTTCATTTTATCAATGCATGTGTACGGCCAACATGTTTCTGGTGTATAAAGACATAGAAAAATCCAAGCAGCCGCCACGCAGGTGACACACAACAGAAACGGCACGCTCACACCACGCAGACAGTGTGTAGCCGGCCTTAAGATTTTCATATGTAACCAACCACTGATAAACGGTAGACGCATGAAACATTGGTGCATCAACAGATAGTTATGCGTGTGTCTGGTGGTGTAAAGGCAGCATTGCATAGCACACTGAGAAACAGAAGTCAGATCTGTGCACAAGTCGCAATGACATCACAGCAAAGGCACGCAATGACACGCTGCTTACCGACACAAGTAAGATATTGTGCTTCAACGTAGGCCCTTCTGCAAATAAACTCGGCCCTCTACTTTACTCTCTTGCAACAACAACTGTGTCAGAATCCAGATTCAATCTACTCCCAAATGCCCTTGTTAGAGCATTATCTGTGGGTACCCTTATCTGAGGGGATATGTAATGATATGCAAGCAATATATGTATGTCTGTATGCATACATATTTCTGTCTTTATAAGATAAGATATACTTTTATGTACCCTTAGGGAAATTTGTTCTGGACTCCAGTTGCACACAACAAACTCTGTAGTTTTGTATATCTGGCCTATGGTCACATTTAGGCCTCACAGACTATTTCTTAAAATAAATAAATGAATGCTCAGAACTAAAACTCAGTAGCACCGATGCATGTGGGTTATCTCCCAACTACAAAATGAGAAAGCTTCTGTAAAGAAGACATTCCCCTGCACATTTCTTCTTTGTCTGGTTGAAATTTATTTCTGATGTAAGGTTTAAAAGCCTCTTGCGGTTATTTATCATTCACAATCAGTTATTGGATCCTTGCAGATTTTATGATGAAAAAAATGCAAACACTGGCTAAACCAAAGTGACTGGCAAGACAGCTCTTCCGGGAAGAGAAAGTTCGGTTTTTAGAAGTGAAGTACATGCAAAAAAGAAAAGAAAGCTGCATGATAACCTTCTGCAGAAAAGAGGAAGCTGTCTACTTGCAGGCAGGAAGTCACAACTAGTTAGAATAGCATCACACGTACATCTCATCCTTTTCACTGATCTGCTGTGTGTGTGTGTGTGTGTGTGTGTGTGTGTGTGTGTGTGTGTGTGTGTGTGTGTGTGTGTGTGTGTGTGTGAGTGAGTGAGTGAGAGAGAGATAGAGAGTCTCTTACTTGGAATCAGTCCTTTTATCATTGCCCAACATACATAAGGGAAATATCTGTCAGTCAGGCGAGTTTACATGTCACAAACCCACAATCAAGGCAACATTTGCTGCGCTCATCGCTTGATGTAGTGTCAGTACATGCTGCATGACAGACTCTTTCTGATACTTCGTCGGATACGAACTATCTGCATACAAAAAAAAAGAAAAAAAAAAGATGGCAGGCAGCTGCTTGTTGCCTTTGCAGCGATTGTGGTTTTTGCATCAGTTGGAATACTACTGACACAGCAAAAAAACAATTGTTTGACAAAGGGGTGTCAGCTGCAAAAACGTTACCTGAGATGCTCCTATGATTTCTGTCTCTGCAACCACAAATACCTGGCTACGAATCAAAGACGAGCCGACCCTTCCCTCTGCTTTGAATTCCCTTTTTGATCCTTGTGTGCTCAAAAGAGAAAAAGAAATGTGCGGGGAACGTGACTTCCCACAGTCCTTAAGAAGAAGAAGAAATAATCTGTATGAAGTACATTCAGAGACAGTTCTAGTGATTTGGATGCCGCAGGCAAAGATTAAGATGAAGCCCTGTAGGTGTGTGCGCGTGCCCACATTTAATCATTTACCACTTCTGTTACCAAGTCACAGAGCACCATTACAGCTAAACACGGCAGGAAACCCAGCCCTTGCCTATCTGGCATGACAGTCATACAGAGAAGAAAAGTTTACTGGCAGGTTGTTAGTGGGAACTCTCTGTGAGGGACGATAAATACTCTTTGCTCGCTTAAAGAAAGTAATGCGACTGGAAACAGATTGAGTACAGTATATACAGTACTTTATACTCTGATTTCCTGAAACTGGGAGCAAGTGCAATCTCAAGTGTCAACCTAGGACACAAAAGCATGTGGATGGAAATGGTTTTTGCAATGTTTGGTGACCACAGGCACAAGTGCAATCCTGGTGCAGTGTGGCACAATCTAGAAGAGGCTAAAGCAGGATGAATATCATTTTAAGTAGAAGTACAGTGTCAGCGGGTGAAGTGGGAGTAGAGCTTAAAGAACGGCCATCACCTCTAATCCCCTTTAAAAGCAGCAGGCGGTTTAGAAGTTTAGCAAGAAACAAGTAAACATCACCAAATACTAATATAGAGGAATAAAAAAAAAAAGCTCAGTAAACACATAAATAAGGAGTTGAAAGTGCATTTGTTCAATTTTAATTCAAGGACTACAAGAAAAATATAGAATATATCACCGGATTTATCCATCTTTAAAAAGGTGTTGTCCTCGAAATACTGGGAAAAAAAACAAGCGGGCTGGGACTGCCTCCACACGGCTTTACAGACCACTCCCCAATACGTGAAATACAGATGTTTTTTTCATGCATGCAACATGCGCGTGCGGCTGGCCCGGCTTTAAAAACAAAAACAGAGAAACTCGGATTACAACACACAGACGGAGTGTGACTATTCTCTGCTCAGGATGCCATTTCTCCAACATTTCTTTACATAGCAAATATTTGTTTGCTGCTATATTAATGTTCTGAATGTCGAGTACAGCTCTTTTAAAGTAACAAATGTCCCAAGTTCTGCTCTATATATAAATTATATTCACTAAATTGGGAAAATGGTGTGTAAAAAAAACCACAGACGTTTGTGTACCTATTTTGCGAGGTCAAAATGAATCAATAAAAGGATACATTTAAAAACCCACACTGTTTGACCTTTGTTTAATTACACAGTGTGATGCTTAAAGACTGCAGATGTCATACACCTTACATTCTCTGCTGCTGTTTGATGGCTTAGGCTATTTAATCATCTGAAAGGGAAGGGACTTGTACATTCTACAAGCAGTGGTGGATGACTTTATTGGTTAGACTCACTCATTACTCTAACCCACTACAGACTTTTGGCTTAATTGCATCAAGAAAAGCATGTTTTGATGTGTATTTAAATGCTCCAAGACAACAGGAAGTCAACTTATACGACCCTTGGTGTGTACATAAACCAGCCAGGTTGAAACTGAGCCAACCTTCCTCCCTGTGCAGGCTGATCTAGTGCAGGGTAGTGCGCTGCAGGTACATGCAAAACAGATGCCAAGAACCCCCAGGAGAGACAAAGCCTGGAATTTAAGGGAGTGGTAAGGCTGAGAGTCTGAAGAGGGCAAGAGATTAAAAGGTGCCCCTGCTGCGTTTGTAGGGGAATCTACGAGGGGCTGGGCCAGCACCCAAGACGAGGCCGGGCCTTTTGTTGGCTAATTGTGCCCACAGGCTCTCTTGGCACCCGCCCTCTCTGGAGCTGTGGTCGTTGAAAGGGAATTCCTCCCGATGATCTGGGCTGTGCCGTTTTCTCATATACACATTTCAAACAGCAGGCCCACATTTGGCCTTTATTTATCCTTTAAATTCCCAAGGAATTTTTTTAAAACTTCAGTTGGCATGCTAATTACACACACATTGTAAATGGCAATTTACAGTATGCGTTCGCAAGGTATTTCCCAAAAGGCTTAGGGGCATACTGGAGCCTAAAGTTATGAGGATACGTCTACGCATTTTGCTATCTCCGGTTGGATCCATACTGAACATTTTCTTGATGCATGTCTGTATTTCATTAATTCAGGTTCATTGCAAATTCAACCTGTTACTAGTCACGTATTTTCTTTTTTTTTTTTTAGAAAGAGGTTTGGCAACGTCGCATGAGGTTCGATTTAGAAAGGAGAGGAAGTCAAAATAAAACCGATGACCAAAACCAAAAGATTAACTTACTTACTATGCAACATAGTAAATGTAAACTCCTGCCAAGAAAGCATCTTAAATGGTTGTAGACAAGTGTCTTTCGCTTTTCCAATAAGAAATTATGCTATTAATATTTTTGCTCCTTTTTGAATGTTTTTCATATGGGGCAATGGCCTGTGCCCCATAAAGACTACACGATCGATTGTTGTTGTTGGGGACCAAGAAGCTGGTTAAACCTGATTTAACCAAAAAGGCCTCAGATTGAGCGGACCAGAGAGACAAATCGAATCGTGGCCTGTATGTAAACCCCAAAGCCTGGTTAATTCACACCTCTATGCGAAAGTCCCAGCCAGAAGGGACAAGCCTCACAACTGGCAGGAAGTCAAAGAACTACAAGATTGTAGTCTCGACACTTTCAAGAGTTTCAAGTCTTCCTATTGGGTCAGCGGGACCATAAACACAGCATGGAGTCTTGACCTATAAATAAGCCTGATCACCCAAAATCCTGTTGTCTTCACTCGCAACTAACGTTGCTGACAGGAGACGCACAAACGCTTGTGCTGAACTTCCATTTTCTGGAGAAAGTGGATTTTATTTCGGTGGATCCTTGAAAACGCACCAGTGTTTTCATATCTGCAGTGAGAAGGAAACAACGTTTTTCTTCTCAAAGTCGACTAAACTTGCCCCCTTGCTGCCTTTTTGGAGGGAAGTTTCTCCGTGGCCGCTGACGAGCACCAAGGACCCGCTCTGTTTCATTTCTGTGGAAATCTCTGGACAGGAATAAACGGACTGAACACACCCGTAAGAAGGCTTACGTCTGGGCAGAGATAAGTAGGTGTATTTATTAATGAGCAAAAAGGTTCGCTACCACTTGTTGCCATTAATGTGATCTATGATTTTAATTATGTACTGGTCTATACGTGATTATTAATCTTTTTCTGTGAATGTATCAGTAATCACGGTACTGTTGATGTTGTGTTAAGTAGCTGGGTATACTGTAACTGCAATTGTTACCTGCTAAGTCACTCCTTTCACGGAGTTTAGTTACTGTCCGCGAGATAATCGCGGAAATCAGCTGTTAGCCACTGGAGTGGTTATCGATAACTAAGATCAGAGTGCCTCTTTTCTTTACACTTCTTCTCTTTCTTCTTTTACTAACACACACATACACACGACACAGGCTAGCCGCGTAGCTCCCGAGCTAACGCTGCTAGCTTAGCCACGTGGAATCGGCTTACGTTTGTACAGAGCTAACACAGGAACTACCATACCGGGTAAGCGTGCGCGTTACCTAGCAAGCCCCCTGGCTTCTTCAGCCCCTCCTCGTGCATCCAGCATCACTACCGCCCTCTTGAGGCTAAATAGTTATGTGCAGCTCACCGGAGTAGCCATTTTTTAGTTGTGTTAGAACTACATTTCGACACTGCCCCTCCTCTTTCACTCACTCTCACACACACACACACACACACACACACACACACACACACACACGTCCATGCTGCTTTGTTTTGCTTTGTTTATGGTTGTGATATTGTAAAAAGGTATATAAGTTTATTATTGAAGGATTATTGATTAGCTACTGATAATTGTGACATTAATAAATCTTATTATACTTAATTAGCAGTTGCTTGTGATTATTTTTGTACTTATTGTAATAATTGCTGGCTGAACCGGTCCGTGCTCGAAATCACCCCTTCCTTTGTTTCCTTTTAAAGGATTTTCACAGAAATGAGACTGTTCCACAGTTTGATTATTGGTCCCTGACTTGCAGGGTGGTGCCCCGTTTTGATTGTTTGTCGATTTGATAAAGTTATTAATAACCATATTCATAACTTTATTAATATTGATAAAACATCTTAGATAAATTGCCAATGGTCAAATCTGTACCCTATGGGAATCCAACATTGTTTTGGTACAGCAGCTACAGCACAGCTAAAGCTAATGCTAGCGCTGTTAACCAACTGCGACCAACTAACGGTAACGGTACTACTTTTAACTTGCAGGCTGTGTGGAACTGTTGCTTTTGAGGAATCCAAACCATTTTCGCAGTCAAAGACGTTTCCCCCGTTGGTATGTGTTTCCCCCTAACGTTACCTAAACCTGACCCAAACCTTATCTCAAACCCTAACTATGGATGGGGGCGCTATGTATTTTAACAGGAGGGAAACACTATTAGACAGGGGGAACACACTCTCACACAACACCGGCAACACACAAACGCTCATAACAGGAAGTGGGCGTGCCCGGCACAGGCCCGGCAAGCTGAAAAGCCAGACTCCGGCAGTTGTGCTCTTTGGTAAATATGTCCAAAGCTTATCATCATTATCGACCTGAATTTTATCGCAATCCCGTTTCCAGATCGTTTTATCGCCCAGCCCTATGATGAAGATACAGAAAAATAGAAATGCATGGCAAAAAATTGCATTTTGTCAATATTTTAGAGGACTCCCACCCCTCCTATCTCTAAGGAAGGAGTGTGACAGTAACTGATTGTATCGGAGATCTCATCCTTTCCATCGCCAGGTGAGGACAAATCCATATTATGCTGGCCACGGAAAGCCTCTTGGTGATCTGCCAAGTAGAAGGGACTCCGCTATAATCTTGTCGCAGATAAGCACACAAAAAAACGGACGAACTGATTGCTCAGTTGGGAAGCCACCCCGTATTTGTACCGTGCTGCAGCCACAGAGCTGTTGAAAGCCAACCACATCAGTTGGGTGTAGTTCCAAGCCAAATCTGGTTTAGATGATGTGTGAGGAAACATGATTTGGCCCGATTCTCTCATCCTAACCCCCCAAAGTCCCAGTCACTTTCCTCCCAGCTCGACCAGGACAAGTCTTTACTAGTCTCTCATCAGATTCACAGGCTCACACTTTCACTGCTATTTGCCACCCATTTGTCAATACCACCCTGTCAACAAAAGCCTTCCTACAGTTTCCCTGCTTTTCAGACTGATGTATATTCATACCAAAGTTAAACTACAGCAGTTAAAAAATAAGACATGGACCAACCAATTTCAGAAGCTAGCAGTCAATAAAATCCCATCTTTTCATAGACATTTCTATAGACATTCACTGCACATCTAAAACTGCATTTTTAATCAATATTTCCAAATGGGGCAGTATTTCTAAGACACAGCCAAATACATTTAAAAAGGTCTGGGTGATAAACTGGTCCATATTACACAGCAGCAACAAAAAACCTCTTGCTGGGACGATTAGTCGATTAACTGCTACTATTTAGAGAATCGATCAAATCGTATACAGTGGGGGAAATAAGTATTTGACCCCTTGCTGATTTTGCAGGTTTGCCCACTTACAAAGAATGCAAAAATCTACAAATTTAATCATATGTACATTCTAACAGTGAAAGACAGAATCCCAAAGAAAATTCCAGAAAATCACATCATATGAATTTATTAAAATTGATAACCATCTGATGAGGAAAAACAAGTATTTGACCCCCTGGACAAACACCATGTTAATATTTTGTAGAAAAGCCATTATTGGCCAGCACAGATGTCAAACGGTTTTTATAGTTGGTGACAAAGTTTGTGCACATTTCGGCAGGGATGTTGGCCCACTCCTCCCTGCAGACAGCCTCCAAATCATTCAGGTTCCGAGGTTGTCGCCTGGCAACTCGAATTTTAAGCTCCCTCCAAAGATTTTCAATCAGATTCAGGTCTGGAGACTGGCTAGGCCACTCCAGAACCTTGATGTGCTTCTTCTTCAGCCACTCTTTTGTTGCTTTGGCGGTGTGCTTAGGGTCGTTGTCGTGCTGAAACACCCATCCTCGACCCATCTTCAGCTCTCTCACTGAGGGAAGGAGATGTCGGTCCAGAATTCCACGATACATGGCCCCGTCCATCCTCCCCTCAATACGATGGAGTTGTCCCGTCCCCTTGGCTGAAAAGCACCCCAAAGCATGATGTTGCCACCACCATGCTTGACGGTGGGGATGGTGTTCTTTGGGTTGTACTCGGTGTTCTTTTGCCCTCCAAACACGACGAGTTGAGTTGAGGCCAAAAAGTTCTATTTTGGTCTCATCTGACCACATCACCTTCTTCCAGGCCTCTTCTGAGTCGTCCAGGTGGTGAATGGCGAACTTCATGCGGGCCTGTACATGTTTCTTCTTGAGCAGGGGGACCTTGCGTGCGCTGCAGGATTTCAATCCATGACGGCGTAGTGTGTTACCAACCGTTTCTTTTTGTAACTGTGGTCCCAGCTGCCTTCAGTTGATTCATCAGTTCCCCCTTGTGGTTTTGGGATGATTCCTCACCGTTCGCATGATCAGGGACACCCCACGAGGCAAGATCTTGTGTGGAGGCCCAGACCGAGGGAGGTTGGCGGTGGTGTGGTGCTTCTTCCATTTCCTGATAACTGCACCGACAGTTTATCTTTTTTCTCCAAGTTGCTTTCCGATTCTCTTGTAGCCCATCCCAGCCTTGTGCAGATCAACAATCTTGTCCCTGATGTCCGTAGAAAGCTCTTTGGTCTTGCCCATGGTAGTGATGTTGGATGCTGGTTGTTTGGGTGTTCACAGGTGTCTTTTATACAGGTAACGAGGTGAGGCAGGTATATTTGATGTAGATAATTGGTTCGGATTGGGACTGTGTCTTAAAGAAAGACTAACTGGCTTGTAGGAGCCAGAATACTTGCTGTTTGTCCAGGGGGTCAAATACTTGTTTTTCCTCATCAGATGGTTATCAATTTTAATAAATTCATATGATGTGATTTTCTGGAATTTTCTTTGGGATTCTGTCTTTCACTGTTAGAATGTACATATGATTAAAATTGTAGATTTTTGCATTCTTTGTAAGTGGGCAAACCTGCAAAATCAGCAAGGGGTCAAATACTTATTTCCCCCACTGTATATATATATATATATATATATATATATATATATATATATATATTTTTTTTTTTTAAGTTAAGCAAAATTGGCAAACATTCTCTAATTCTAGCTCGTTAATTGTACAGTCTTGTGTGATAATAAACTGATTTCTTTGGTTATTGGACTGTTGGTTGGACAAAATAATACATACGAGGACCTCACCTTTGGCTTAAGTAGAAAAGAAGAAGAAAATGATCAGCAAACTAATCACTAATTAAAATAATCATATTTGAAGCCCCATCTGCCCATTTTTCTTAATGTCCTTACATATTGTGTAATACCATCCCTTATTATACATTATTTTAAAGGAATTTAAAAATAAGTCTTTTATTTAATGTCAGTTATTTATTGGTTTTCACCAAACACCGACAAAATCTCAAAACAATTTACAGTAATGTGATGTAAAACAATGTATTTAATAGCTTTTCAATATCTGCAGGTTATCAATGTGTTTTGCCAATTAAGTCTGTAGAAAATTCCACTAAATTTAACAAGCCTCTACTGTCGTCCAGCCGGTCAACTAAAGTAAACTCCACATTATTTGATGGATGCTTTTATCAAAAGAACCTTGAAGAACTATGAGTCACATAGGCAGATGCTGAGTTCCCTTGGAACAGATAGAAAAGGTACAAAATTCTTATTCAAACTCAAGAGCATAATGAATCACTTTTGCAGCAAGCTCTACCCTATTTATATGTTTTCAGAGAGGAATACTTACATTGTTGACAAGGAAATGTAGAGAAATGTAGGCTTGTAACTCCATATTCTCACAAGTTACTAAGAATAATTAAACTCAAAATGACAAAATCTCACAATTAAATTGGAACCCTCCTTCTCCAGGACACATTCTGCTAGCACTAGTTTTCATCACTGCGCTGCACTGATGTTGAACATGTTTGCTTGCTGTCATCACATATTTACATCCACACAAGACATACTGGTCGAGCTTCTTTTCTAAATGTTAGAGAGAGAGAGAGAAAAAAGAATGACTTGGTTTGATTAAGGGGAAGAGCTGTTGGCTCTGCTACAGACCGTTGTATCCCCCGGTGTCTGACGTGGATGATGTCACAGCAGAGCCCTGACCATGAGGCTGGCTAAGACCGAGCTGTCTGGCAAGCAGGTGGACTCTGGCTGGCTGGGAGTGTGTGCACTCAGCCATATCCTGTGTGTGTGTGTGTGTGTGTGTGTGTGTGTGTGTGTGTGTGTGTGTGTGTGTGTGTGTGTGTGTGTGTGTGTTAGGGCTGCACAATATATCGTTTTTTTTATCATATTGCGAAAGGCTGCAACATATCGCAGCAGGCACTCAGGTTTTTTGGGTTAGTTGAAAGAAAATATCAGGAGCAAACTGCAGGGCACATTAAAATGTAACATGTTCTTTTTTTAGTGGTGCCTTTTATATTCAATTCGATGTTCAATTTGTTCAATAAAAGAATGTTAGAAATGATTTCCTCTGGTTTCAAATGCGACAAGCAATGTGTTGTAGTCTAAAAGACATACAAAAGCAAACGAAATGCAGAGCTGAGTACATTTTAATATCCGTTTATTTATCCCAAGTAATATCGTTATCGCGACATTCAATAATGTTGTCACATATCGCATATTTTCCTTGTAGCGTACAGCCCTAGTGTGTGTATGTGTGTGTTTTATATCTGTTATCACAACTTCATACATCAATGTGTATAATTTGTCTGTATGGGTCTGACATTCTACACGTGTTTCTGGGTCTGCTTGTGTGTTTGTAGAACAGGTGATAAATTTGTGGTATGTATATCAGGGTTGTAACGATTCATGTATTTGTACCAACTGTCACGGTACGCGGGTTTATGGTCACACAGAATACACTGCATTCATACTGATGCACGCACATGTGGAAACAAAGTTCCCAAGTTTGAGGTCCGCCCTTTTAGCTGTACGGCAAACATTTGCACAACAAGAAAACATGAACATGAAACGCAGGAGCTGGAAGGCCCGCCTGTGAGCTCCCGGTCAGCTACAACAGAACCAGAGGGAGAGAGTTGTGGAGAAGACAAGGACAGTGTGTCAGCATTGCTCCACCGTTGTAGGGTACGTGAATGGAAACACATCTAACATGCTAATGTACATTTAACGGCATCATCCAGATGTGTCAATCACAGGCATACATTAATGTTTTGGTGATTTGAATGTTTAAATATAGCCTAATTAAAAACATTTGATGCACAAGTTGTATTTTTTATTATTGTATGTATTTCGGTATTTTTTATTTCATCGCATAAGAGAGGTTTTTCAGTTTTGTGACCTGTTGCCTTTTGGGAAAGTTTTTGTTCAGTGTTCGTTCAGTGTAATACAGAAGTGATTACATGTTCCTTATCTTTTAGAATGAAAATAGTTTACCAAAGTTGCCATGAGCAAAATGCTACCTTCGTCCACAGCAAGAGAATTTTGCCTGTCTTTGATACTTGCACTACGGTCTGTTCAAAATAAATGAAAATAAAGTATCATAATGCATTTGGTTTTTTTGCTGTACTGAAGTCACAAACCGTGACTCCTAACCCAGGGTTTAAACCAAATTGTGACATTTGCGTACAGTTACTCCCCTAATGTCTATGCCAACAGTTACTTCAGGCTAAGATGCAGCAAAGCCTGTGTGGTCAAAGGGCAGAGTCACAGGCAAACCTGATCAAGCCAGGACAAACAAGACAGCAAATTTGGTTTAATTATTTTTAGGAATGTAAAAACTAATACACGAATATTTCATACTGTGACAGCCAGATGGCTATGTGACCCAAAGAACAAACATGAACACTCCAGGATTGCAATCAATATAACTCATTTTGAATTATTGTCTCATTGGAAATTTACATTTCTGAAAAAAAAAAATCCAGTCCTGCAGCATTCCGGTTCCCCAGTTAGTTTTTCCTCCTAACAGTCAGTTGGCGTGAGGTCTGTGGACTGAAAAGCTGTGCAGTAATCCTCTGGTCTATTCACCTGAGAGGGATTGATAGTTATAGTGAGCTGGCTACTGCCAGTTCACAGATGAATCCGGCCCCGTCTGCAGCATAGCGAGACGAGGCTTCGTGACTGAGGTTAGAGCAGGAACATGCTCCAATTTAAAGCCCTCCTCCACTGGCGCTTCAGTGTTTTCCTACCCTCTTTTTTCCCCTGTCTGTCCTCCTCCATCTATGTAAATCTTTCCCCTTAATTCGGATTCCTGTGTTCTTCTTTTTCTCCTGTTTTTCTGTCTTCCCAATCTCGAACAATCTCACACAGGTATGGGATTATGCTCAGGTGCTGCAGCAGGGATGCTCTGCTCTCCGTTCGTGTGTGTTCATAGTGACAAGCCAGACAGTGGATGAGCTAGGGAGCGAGTGAGGGTGTTTTTCAACCCCACACACACACACAACTGCTCACTGAAGAAACTGGCTGCCTCAATTTTCATAAGGGGAGGGGGGGTGGGGGGGACACGCCAGTGCTAGGGGATTCCTGCTAATTGCTTGCACATTCTCCTCTTCCTCTTCCTCGATTAAAGCCAGGCCACCATCTCCCTTTCAAGTCTCCTTGTTCTGCACACAGCCCTCTACTGTATGCTGCTCCAGCCTGACCGCCATCCGACAGCATTTCTTGCTGCTTTTCATTTGTGGTGTCCCCCCACAGAACTACACGGACACAGTTTCAACAGAATCGATGTGAGGCAGCGGGAGAGAAAATGCCGGCACAAAATCTAGTCTACTGCATATCTGTCGGCCTGTCTGTTTCCACCTTGTGTGAGATCCTTTTAGGTGTATACTGTGCATGTTCGTACCCTATATGACATAAGGGGAAATAAGCGATTTGGAATAGTTATCGGCTTACAGAGGATGTGACATTTCAAACGAGAATTAATATTATATTTTAATGGCGGTTTTAATCAAATGAGGCTTTCAGCTGAGTATTCATACCTTTTTACAAAGCGAGGCGCTGGTTAAGAATCAAATCACTAACCTTAGTAGGGTCAGTGCCTGGCCCCTGCCCTGCTCAGTGGCTGTCTCTTTACTTAGCTTAGTCGTATCCCACACCATACTGACAGAATTTAAATAAAGCAACCTTGGCTACCATTTCCCAGCTTGTCTTCCTAGATAGTATGTCTCACTGCTAGTCGTCTCGTTTAATCCTCCACCTGACACTGGGTGTACAGAGGTTTGTGTAGTCTTCTGTCTATTCTGTGTCTTGTGTAGATCTTTGTGTCCTTGTACGTCAGTCAGTGTGAACTGCGCTGATGCGTCTCTCCACCAGTGCTACCTACAAAGTCACACTGCTTAACATTTATTGAACAACATCATCCTACTCAGATAGACCCTAACTACAGATATTAGAATACCAAACAGTACACTAAATGTGCTGGAATATGGATGGTGCTGCAGCGTATGGGTGATGTCAATTGCACCATCACGGCAAGCGACAAGGACAAAAAGGACATCAGACAGAGTGAAGGAACAGTACAAAACATCTCTTATGGAAAAGGACCATACATGCCATGGATGCAAACGCCACATTCAACAGCTGTATGAAAAACCTCACATAACATAACCTCTGAGGGGGAAGGAGAAAATGTGTATCGTACAACACAATGCAACTTGTTTCTGCAGTTCAGAACGCATTTTATTTAAATAGCATGGGTCATACATACAACGCGTGTGACTGTGTGTCAGTGAGATTGTAATAAAGTGTGTGTGGTGACCCTATGTCTAGTTAAGTCTGCATTATACCTGCAATACATATTGCCACAGTCTATTTACCACGTTGACATTTTTGGCACACTTAGGCACATGGAAAAGGACAATTACAATCAAGGTTTGGGAATTCATTGACAGGGGAATCTTCAGAATAAGAACTGTGTCTGTGTGTGGTGGTGGTGGTGGTGTTGGGGGGGTAGGGGGGTGGGGGGGTGTAGATTTGGAGAGTAGAAATGGAGAGGCAGAAGCAGCAGAGCGCCATGTCTACCACTCTGTCGTGTTCTGTTTGTTGGTTTTAAATTAAATTCACCGCAAAGGAGAAAGCACCCAGCACAGTACAAATTGTTCTGTGCTGGTAGCGCTGTGCAGCCTTGGTAGACCATACAAGAGCAATATTAAATAGGAACTGAAACACATACCTCGCTTGTGCACAGTACTGCTTCCTGTGCTGTAACCTGTGCAGTAAGCTTTAATTTGCAGTGAATGGGTGTGTACATGCTACAGGGTAGCGGTAAACTATAGCCTAATTACAGTACACAACGACAAACCAGAGCAGCCTGTCATGACCAAAGATGGGAGAGGACCACCAACACTGTTTTATTTTTATTTTTTCTAAACATGTGCATTTACGTGTGCTTATGTAAGCTACATCATCTTAATTCTTATGTGTGTGCAAATGCTGTGTAAGAGATTAGTTCCATGTCTGTGTGCATTTATTCCTGCTTTTGTGTCTCAGCGAACGATCCTCTTCTTTAAATCTAGAGACAATGGCAGCCGACAATCTGCTTTATTTCTGGGTTAAAAGCATTGATCGTATTTCGAATGAGCTTACAACATGACCTCTCTGTGAAGTCAAATTGAAATGGATCAAATCCACACTAAAAGGCCGCTGACATCAGTTTCTCATCTTGGACTTTCCCCCGCTGAAAACCGCTTAAATACTCAAATTCAAACTTGTAATCTGCTGCTAAAAACAAAGCAACCTAGAAAAAAAAAACAGTGCTACACATCCACTTATGTGAATTAAAAAAAAAGAATTTCCCAGTTATTTTCAAAGACAGTTATAAACCAGTGTTAAAAATAACTGCACTGGTGTTGCTGGATTCAGTCTAACTTGATTTACAATGACTGGTTGTGCTTCTAGGATGCAGCATCTTAGTATTTAAACCCAATGTTTGTTTGTTTTTTCGTTAAAAAAAGAATACGAGAGTTTTGCTTCCATACTCCCAATAATAGATGCTTTTTATACATCTGCATCTGGAGCATAAAGCAGTGAAGACATGTGGAATTAAAAGGTTTGCAAAAGTAACATGTTAACTACCATGTTGGAACTACAGGGCTGTTTTTGTACATGGGGCTAATAGGGATAGGCTGCTTAAATGGCGTGTACATTCCACATTAGTTTGTAATTACCAAACCCGCTACGGTTTAGTTTGGGCTCCTCAGTAGTATTTGAGTTTGTGATTGATTTTGATGTTGAAGGGAACACAGCAGAGCTTGCTTTAATACATGAACATCTCTCTACTTAAGGAAGGCCTCGGGCATTGGTTCTACATTTGGAAATATATCCGTTTAGGGCGTAAATTTGTCTTGTCCTTGAATAGGAATTATTCTTGGTCTTAACCTGCCTTTAGAACTATTCATTCAATTATAATAAGATGAACACATAACAGTCAAAAATTGCTCTTTCTAGTAATACTAATTTGAAATGGTAATAAAAAACACAAAATAACTTATTAGAAAGTTATTCAGTCAGCTGCTGCTGCTCATAATCATGCTTATTTGCCTAATAATGAATTTAAATTTTTTTTCTATTAAAAAAGAGGATCCAGGAATTCATCAGTGTTTAATTTATAAATGTTTTAAAAAATAAATTATTATACAAAAAAGCACCAATTAAATACATTTTTCTTTCACGCTCTCTATTGGCCTACTTAAAGCATTTTCGGAGCTGTCGTTTTAGGACTGTTTAATATATGTTCTGTGGTGTACTTATTGAAATGAAAATTAATTAAACTTCTGGATAAGTGGTGACCTAAAATTCAATACACTTTTTTTTTTAAAGACTATGGCTAACAAATATTTTCAGTATCAGTTAATCTGCACATTATTTTCAATTACTTGATTTATCTTTAAAATTAAAATGAATTAAAATAGTAAAAAGTAGATGGACCCACAGCGCAGGGTGACATCTTCAAATGACTTGTTTTGTCCGGGAACTGGGACAAAAAGCGTGGTATAGTATATTAAAGTATAAAATCATCACATTTAAGAAACTGGATCTACCTAAAGTTTGGCTTTAAATTATTTAAATTATCAAATTATCAAAAAAGTTGCCGATATATTTTGTTGATTTAGTTCATTAATCTCTGCAGCTGAAATACAGACCATGATCTCGATTTATGCCTCAATGCAATCTCATTATTAGGGGACAATGATTCTGCAGTGTTTGCATCAGCGGGGAGATCAAATGCATCAAACCATGCACTCTTAATTTCTCCCTAAACTGCATCAACAAATGACAATTGTGCGTCCCCCATCCACACAGTCCACGCCAACACCAGGGGGCGGGTTTGCGGCGCTAATGGCATTCATTGTGAGCTTAAAAATTAACAATTCTGATTGATCGGTATCATTAATGGTGCACAGATTGGTGCACCCCATCCCCCCCATCATATGCCAATTTGGTAGACCTCACCCAACCCTAGTGTGCGTTACTTCATGTCACAAACTGCGTACAGGAAGAGGGGGGCAGCACATCTCAACATTCAAAATGTAGATGCTAAACAAGTAAAGGGTGTGTTTGGAGCAAATGACAGTTTGGTAGTAATGTAGAGAGGTAAGACCACCATTTTCGGACAAGGAAAATAAAAATTCTCATCTAGGACATGTAGACAAGCAAGTATAATTATGCAGCAGTGCACCTCCATCTACTAAAGGGTAGGAAAACAGGGAGCATGGGTACGCTATGTACAATGAGCCACCAAAACTGCTCCAAAATACAGCTGCATTACTGAGGAAATTGGGAGGAGGAACTGCGTCTCGGGAAAATGCAGCTCTACCAATGCAGAACTGCAACTGTTTGCTTGCATGAAGAAAGAGCCCAACATGTTTTTGATATTTTCTTGCCATCCTGATTCTCTTCAAACTCTATACAAACATTTAAGACGACTTAAATGTGGTTGTCCAATATTGACTACAGTACATTAATCAAACTATTATGGGTGAAAATATTATGGATGAAATCCTCATCATTTATACCACCATTAGTAACAACAGTAGTTGGTAGTAGGTTTGGGTACCGAACTCGCTACTTTTTAGGGTACCGACCGAATTATGTCAGTACTACAGAGTACCGTTCGCGTTAAATCAATCGGTGCCAGAGTTCGGTACATAAGTTTGAGCTTCGGTGTCCTCTTCTCCGTTCTCTTCTCTGTCGTTTCCTTTGTCGTTTCCTTTGCATGTTTGACAAAGAGAGGGACTCCGCACCGACACACGGGCAGAACTGCGATGCAGACGGAGCGAGACTACGTCACCTCTGCAGCTCGTTCCAGTCACCATGAGTCCTGGCAATGCCGATAAAGCGGTCGCAAGTGTTGTTACACTTTTCAAAACTCCACGCAGACACTGTTCACTGCAATAGAATGTATTACAGGGAGCCGAAAGCGGTCGCTGTGCGGCTACACTTCCTCTAAGACAGCGTTTTCTGTGCCCTGGTGACAGACTGACAGGCTGGACTTGTAGGGCAAAGCAAAGCCAACTTTATTTCTAGAGCACATTTTTTGGCAACAAGGCAATTCAAAGTGCTTTACATAAACGTAAAAGAGCAATTCAAAACAATTATTTGGAGATCACATGACCGACGAATCACATGGCTGCTCGAGGCTAAAGCTCCTCGCCCCATCTCCGCATTTTCATTGAAAACCAGGTCTATTCGTTTTTATTCAACGTCAATCGTTTCATTTGTCACCACGGTAACTTAGTAGAATGCCAGCAGGAGTGAAAAAGCAGGCCTCACTGCCGTTTAACAGAGCACAGATCTCTGCCAACTCTGCTAACATGGCGACGGCTAGTGGGGATTCTGATGCTAACACGGACCTACGCGTGGAGCAGGCTATGACCAGGGTCCTGGAAAAAGCAACAAAGTGGGCTTCAATCAGGGGTCCGCATTGCAGTAAAGGAAGCGTTAGCAGAAATTGACACCTCGCTACAACACAGAGCTTGAGAGGCAGGGAACTACAGTCAGAGACCTAGTACAGCGACTAGACGAGGCGCAAAGAGACAACAGACAGATGAGAAACACGGTGAAAGCCTGCATTGAAGACCAGAGGAAATTTGAGTTGAAGTTGGCTGAACTGGAAGACAGATCGAGAAGAAACAATGTGCGCATCATTGGACTGAAAGAGGGCAGCGAAAAAGATGACCCAGTTGGGTTTTTGCAAAACCAGTTGCCAAAATGGATCCCCTCCTTACGGAACAGGGCTACCATTGAAACGGACATGGCACACAGAATCTACGGCAAGGTTACAACAACACGCACGCCGATTCTCAGATGTCTGAGATACCAGGGCCGTCAGGCAATTATCCAGGGAGTGAGACAGGCGCAGCAGGAAGGCCTGATTTGCGATTCCAACGCAACGCTCTGCTTTAAGCCTGACTACAGCGCTTTAAGCCTGACAACAGCGCCAGGAATTTATAGGAGTGCAGCACAAGCTGCATGCTAAAGGCATCCCAAACTTTCTTATTATGGAGGAGGGGGATGTGGCGCCTGCGCGGGGCGCTGCGCGACCAGTATGGGAGCTGCCATCGGTCCCGAAGGGCAGCGTGGGGGCCTTTTTTTCCGGTGCGGTGAGCCAGAGTGGGCGGACCTGACGACTGTGGATTTGCGTATTTGGAACACTGTGCAAGTTTGACTCGAGGACACTGCATGCAAGTTTGGCAACCTGACTTTAAAGGAACGTTTGAGGAGGCTGAAAACATGATGGACATGGACTGCTCACTTTACATAGCCTACTCCAGAAACTGGTAGCTGGTTGGAACGTGGTGGGTGAGTTTGGGAGTCAAGCTGGGGAGAAAAATTTTATTAGACTGAATGAACTTATAATCTATATTTACTACTCTTGCATGGTTTGTTTCCCACACAGCCTATTTCAGAGAGTAGTAGCTGGTCGAAACTATGTAATGTAAATGTATGAGCTTGGGAGCAGAGTTATAAGGAGCACTGGATTAGACTGCATTTTATAATCTATGTCTACTACTCCTACATGGCTGATTTGTTTTTCATATATACATTTCAGAACTTAATAGATTGATGCGGCCACGTATCCTACAGAGAGGGAAGGGGGGTCTGCGTTCTCGGAGGGCTAGGGGATTTATTTTATTTCTTGTGTTTTCACCACACTGTGCTTAGATCAGCTCACCCCTTGCTACAAATTTATCAGTGAATTCCGATAGGGTACTCGAGACATATGTGTTAATTTTGAAGATGGCTGAACTTTCAATCCTTTCAGTTAAAATCAGGGGACTGAATGGGCCAATCAAACGAGCTAAATTCCTGAACTATTTAAGAAGGAAGAAAATAGATGTAATGCTTATTCAAGAATCACATTTACGTAAAAGAGATGTAAATTGTCTACAAAATAAATATTTCAAAGTTGTTGCTTCATCTAGTGACGACACCAAAACCAAGGGCTCCATTGTGCTGCTGTCACAGAAATGCGAACTCACCATAGACAAATGTCTATGGTGGGCAGGATATTGTATATGTACTACGATAAGGAGTAGGAAAATCATCTTTGTTTTGGTATACGCACAGGCTACATATGATGAAAGCTTTTTCCCGCATCCAACCAATGAATTGTGTTCTCTCAATGAATATTCACTATCTATAGGGTGAGACATGAATGCGGTACCAGATTTAAATCAGGATAGATCAGGGGTCAACTACACGAAAGCCCAAAAACACATATCGGACATGTTTAAAGCAGTTGTGGAATTCCACCATCTTACAGCTATATGGAGGATGCAAAATCCTACTAGCAAGGATTACACCTTCTTTTCCACACGTCACCTCACCCACTCCTGCACTGATTATTTTTTGTGCTCCAGTGAACGTAAGGCAATATTCCACATGATAGCAATAGAACCAGCAATCCTGTCTGATCACATTGCACTGATAACCACATTCCATTGTGATAGGTTAGGAGAAAGATCTAGAAGGTGGCCATTTAATAATTCCCTTCTCCAAAACACATTTATACAGAATTTAGAGCCAAACTGGCGGAGTTCATATCAATCAATACTGACTCAGTTTCGGACCCAGCGTACATCTGGCAAGCCACTAAAGGATTTATTAGAGATTTCACATCTTCCTTTGTGGCAAATTTGAAGAAAAAGAAAGAGGCAAGGATTGCGGAGTTGGAAGAACGATGTAAATCTTTAGAGCAGTCTCTAAAGACATGCTTTTCTAAATCTACACACTCTTTTAGTCACAAATCAAGCAGAGCTAAATGATTTGCTAAAAAGGAGAGCTGAATTCATAATGCACAGAATGAGGTAAAATTACTATTTTAAATGGTTGTAAACCAAGCAAATAGCATGCCCTGAAATTAAAAAAAAGCGAGTCCAGAGCTGCTATTGGCAGCATCCGCACGGACCGAGGTATCTCAACGAATCCTAAAAATATCACTGCCACTTTTCAATCCTTTTATTCAAAGTTGTAGGTATACTCCTGCAATCCAGATCTGACACAGTGCCAAAAGTTCCTGAAAGAGCTAAAACCTGCCTCTTCTCGACCCAGAGGAGGCAGAAGAACTGGGTCAACCTATTACCTTAGAGGAACTGAAATCAGCGTTAAAAACAGCTAAGAAAGGGAAAACACAGGGGTTGGATCGAATTCCATCAGAACTTTTAGTACAGTACTTTAACCTATCATTTTACAAACTTTAACCTTGGCCATAGAGAGGGGCACCTTTCATCAACAAACCAACACTGCACTAATTTCTGTCATACACATAAAGGGCAAAGATCCTACGGAGTGCTCGAACTACAGGCCCATCAGCCTCATTGGGACTGATATGAAGCTTTATTCCAAAGTCTTGGCACTACGCCACACTAGTCCATCCCGACCAATCAGGGTTTATACCAAAGTGTCAAGCTGCAGACAATATACACAGATTACTCCATGTAATAGAAGAAGCCAAAAACCTTCCAACAATGGCAGCAGTTTTAACACTGGATGCGGAAAAGGCTTTAAACTGCCTAGAGTGGAACTACTTGTGGCAAGTAATGGAGAGGCTTGGTTTGGGAGCCATTTTCATTGACATGGTACGTACTTTATATGCTAATCCCACAGCCATAGTCTCAACCAATGGGCTGCATTCACAGCCATTGCCCATTGCACAGGGCTCGAGACAGGGATGCCCACTCTCTCCCATGCTATTTGCGATGTCTCTTGAACCGTTAGCCCAGGCCATAAGGCAAAATAAAATATGTAATGTCCAGATTAAATCCAATAACAACTCAATATCGTTATTTGCAGATGATATTTTGCTGTATATATCTGACCTTGAGGACTCTGTTTGGCTATTTGGCTCAATCTCCGGCTATAAAATCAATTGCAATAAATCTAATCTTCTGTTGAACAACAGACAGGTGACCGCTATTAGTGATACAATACCACAACCCAAAGCAAAATTACATATTTGGGCATCACCATTCACGCATCGCTACAGCGAGTTGTCCAGGACAACTATGAAACTATACTAAGTAGTGTTCAAAGGGAACTGGCCA
Source organism: Perca flavescens (assembly GCF_004354835.1). Taxonomy (NCBI): domain Eukaryota; kingdom Metazoa; phylum Chordata; class Actinopteri; order Perciformes; family Percidae; genus Perca; species Perca flavescens. The sequence continues at coordinate 27,637,589 of NC_041350.1, forward strand.
ATTGGTCTGCTCTGCTGCAGACCAATAACAACTTGCTGTTGTTAAAATGAACATAGTTCCTCGTGTGAATTTCTTAAGTACATTGATCCCCTTACCCCCACCAATACATTTCTGGAAGAAACTTGATACCGTAATTCGGCAGTATATTTGGAACAATAAACAACCTAGGCTAAAATTCTCTACCCTGCAATGTACCACAAACATGGGAGGCCTGGACCTCCCCAACCTTAAAGTGTACCACAGAGCCTTTCAGCTACAGGCCCTCAGAGTGTGGATGGACCCCTCATCTACAGTCCAATGGAGAGAAATAGAGCAAAACCTCACTGGAAGTCTAAGACCGCAAGACCTTTCCTTTACAGGTGTGTGTCCAAAAAAGTGTATGCTAGCCTATGGCCCTGTTATCACCAACACATTGACCAACTTTAAACAGGTGGAGGAGGAACTACGCTACACCAATAAGTGGCATTTCAACACCCCAATTTGGCACAACATACACCTAATGTCTGGTAACAAACCTTTTGTTTATAATCAGTGGAGTGACAGAAGTATTTGTACTCTAGACCAGTTATTCAATGATGATGGTATGTTAAGTTTGGAAGAACTGAGAACTAGCTTTGAGGTCCCTTCTTGAGGACATCCTTCTTCCTTTATCTTCGCTTAAGATCAGCCCAAAAATGTTATGGAGTACCATGGGGGAACAGTCTTGAGATGCACCCAATCATTAAATGGCTTGTTGATTCTCTTGTGAGAGGACAAGATGTATGCTAAACTGATGCAAGTATCCGTAGAAGAACTCCCAATACTAAAGAAATGGGAGCAAGAGCTGAGCCCGGAGGGGAATGTAATTAATTGTTTTGGGACAACATTTCCCACTGTTCCAAGCACCCAAATCACCAGCAGATCCGCTTCAACATATTGGACTCTTCAGAAGAGATACGTCTCTGAAGGCATTTGTACTCCCTATTGCACGTTCTGTCAACCTGAACAAACTGGAACTTTCCTACACATGGTCTGGGAGTGTGAACAGGTGCATGAGTTCTGGAATAAAACATCAATAATATCTGATGTGATAGGATGTTGAATTCCTACTGATCAGATTGTTTTGTTACTTAATGAGGACTCTAAATTACACCTACTTGGGAGACCAAAGAAACTTTGGCTAGCCGGATCAACAGCGACCAAGAAAATAATAGCTCGGCGCTGCCCCCCCCCCACACACCCTTTGTATAAAACAGTGGTTGGCTAGAGGAGAAGGACTAGGCAAGGTGGGATTTCTGTTTTTGTTTATTGCTTTGTTTTTGTTTTCCTCGAGACCGCAGAGGGTGGGGGGTGGGAGAAGGTTGTTGTTCTTGTTCAATTGTGTTTGTCTGTTCTGTATATTTAAAAAAAATAAATAAATAAATAAATAAATCGCCCTGCTTCCTAGCATTGTATGCCAGTGGGCTTGCCACTAGCAGTTACCAGTTTCTTTTCACGGACCACTGACAAGCAAAGACAACTAGGCTATACCCTCCTACCACCGCGATGGCTGCACCTGATTGTACCAAAGCTTAACGTCTGCTCCTGGACTTCAAAACAGACTGTAATGACTCGTTCGTAAAAAGTTATCTTATTTTACAAAAATAGTTTACCGAAATGTGTTTCTGAAAACATTTCATGCAAGATATAGGCTATGCAGTTGCTGAATCGGTCTTCATTTCAGATCGACAATGGTCAGTTTAAAAGATTTTTGTGAGTTTTTGGGGGCGGCGAGTCGAGCTGCCCGCTCCTCATTTGCATAAAGTAGCCTGGATTCAACTTTATGCAAATGAGGAGCGGGCGACTCGACGCCCTGCTTCTCCAAAGTCCCCGCGATACTACAAGAATGTATTGCACGGCTGTTCACATAGGCAATGAAGGTGAAGCGTGGAAATGACGCTCGACAGTGGACACGTACTGTAAGGGATACAATCCACACACAAACCAGACACTCTTCAGATGGGGGGGGGGGGATTCAGAAACTCACTATACAGTAAATAATCATCAGTACTTACTCATGCCACACAGTATCCGTCTGTATACTGACAGTCATTTATCACCTTGAACCATTGCTCTACACTTTTGCTACACTTGGTGAACAAATCTTTTCTTTTGTTGGTGTTGGTGGGTGTGTGTGTGTGTGTGTTTTATGGGTTCAAATATTCAGATAGAACAGTATGTAAATGTGCGCGTGGGAGAAGGAGAATGGAAACAAAAAAATTAATGTGAAGTCTTTTTCATTCTGTGTTTCTTGAACTGTGCATGAGTATCTATGTTGACACATCTACATAATTGTTTTGTGTGTGTGTGCGTGCGCATGTGTTAGAGTGTGTGTAAATCAACAAATTATGTAGATAAAATGAATTGTGTATATAATTACTGACAGTGTGTACGGACAATATCTATGACACAGTCGGTGTGAGTGTGTATTTCTGTGTGTGCAAATAGGCGTGTGCGTCAAAAAATGCTTATGTGTGAATACATGTTTTTCTGATATTTGTGTGTGTGTGTGTGTGTGTGTGTGTGTGTGTGTGTGTGTGTGTGTTACTGTATAATAATTTGTATGTATGTGTCGATGTGAGTTTCTCCTCTGCCCAGATGGCTGTACTCAGAGGCTGGAGCCTCTGAGATCTGTTGCCAGTGGTGAATACTGATCACTGTCACATCTACAGCACGCACACTCACACAAGCATGCGCATGCACACAGGCTCACGTCATCCATCTTCACTCACACACACCTCCACTTCCACATGGTCAAACTACTAATTCACGCCAGTATGTGTCCTCCATGCTGAGATTCTGTGGCTCTGCAGGTCAAGGCTGCAACACCGATTACCAGGCTGCCTGTCACACCTGAAGACTGACACCCTGCTGCCACCACTCCGGGAGATTTCAGTTTTATGTCGTGATTATGATATTTAATCAGTGTTTGTAAAAGATGGCAGAAATGTGGATTTGGCTTGAGTGGCTAAATTTACAGTTACTATGTTTTTTGCAGAGCTGGATCTTTCTACTTTGCAGCAAGAACGGACTCTTGAAAGCACTCACTGCAAAGCAATTTGAACTAGTAGATGGACAGAATATTGATGGGCAACCAGTTGGATAAATTGTTAATTGTTTAAGTCATACTTTAAGCAAAAATGCCAAACATACCACCATACTTCTCAAATGTCAATATTTTTCTTAAGTGATAGTAAACTTAACACAAATGTGTTTGGGGTTTGGGAGTTTCGTTAGACAAAACTAGAAATTTGAAGAAGTCACCTTGAGCTTTAGGGACATAGTGATGGGAACTTTTCACAACTATCTGACATTTTGACTAAACAATTAATTGATTAATTGAGGAAAATCATTGGCTGATTAATAAATAATGAAAATAATTGTTACAGTTCTAAAATAATTTGGCATTTGAAAAACAAACATGGTTTCTCTTCTGAAATGCTGAATACTTTTAGTTTTGACTGCGAGATATGGTTTAAAAAATGATTGTGTTAATAACAAGAACATCTGAGATCTATCTATCTATCTATCTATCTATCTATCCACACACACACTATATACACTACTGGTCAAAAGTTTTCGAACACCCCAATTTTTTTATTGAAATTTTAGCAGTTCAAGTCAAATGAATAGCTTGAAATGGTACAAAGGTAAGTGGTGAACTGCCTGAGGTTAAAAAAAAAAAAGAAAAAGAAAAAAAAAAAAAAAAAAAAAAAAAAGTAGAACGCTGTTCTGCAGCAATGGAGGTTGATCAAGCTTTGAAAGTTGGTGCTACCAATTCCCACAGGTGTTCCAACTTATCTGGATTACTTAAACCCCCTCGGTTTGTATAAAAGTATTGTTGGAACACGCTGTGGTACCATACCCTCATATATAAAGTAAATGGAGAAAAACAAAATCAAGAAAGAGTTGAAGTTCTGTGTAACTAGTTTGGTCTAATGTAAGCCTAACGGTGGCATTGCTGCATTCAGCAAAATTTGAGCGCGCATATATATATATATATATATATATATATATATATATATATATATATATATATATATATATATATATATATATATATATATATATATTTTAGTTGGATGTTGGATGTGAAAAGAAGAAAATGGTTCTTCCATAACATTGCACTTTAGATGTGTGTGAATTTCCCACACCAGGAGTAATTTATATTGTTCCATTTTATAGTGATCGATTATCGTTCAAAAAAAATTCTATGAAAATGTAAAATTTTTCATTAAAGAAAAGATAGAAAAAAATATTTTTGTGTGCTGTAAAGTGGTTAGAAAATATGAAATCTGAATCGGCTAAAATCGGTATCGGCAGTTCAAACTCAATGAAAAATCGGAATCGACCTAGAAAGTTGAAATCGGTGCATCGGTGTGGCCATTCCTATTTAGAATTCCCCCCCCCCAGTTTTTCCCCAGATTAAGTAATGAATCAAGAACAACAGTCCAAGGGAAAGCATTATCGGAAACACTTTATCCTCAGCAACATAAATGTCGCAGTCAAAACATTCTGTAAACACTGTTCCACACTGCATTGTTACAAGCTGCATTTGCTCCATTGTGAGAGCAAGCAAACAAAATCAGAAAGGTAAATCAAGCTACACGTCGTCAGTATAAAAATCAGAGGCTCACTGCAGTATGACTACAATGTGTAATCCCATGGTGAAGCTCTGTGGTAATTTACAGCTCCATAAAGTGAATCCCATATCTCCTGACCTCCTCCCACAGCGACAGCTGCTCCTTTACCTGTCAGCAGGTTGCCACCGCTAATGACACCATGTGGAGATTTACTTGCAATATGCTACAATAAGGGCTTGCCAATGTTCATAGATGACACACCAACATTTGGTGTAATCTGTATGGGTTAACACTGTGATGGACAACACGTTCCTGTTACGCATGCTGAAAGGTGCTGCGCACAACAACTCGCTCTGCTTTTATTTGAAAATCCAGATGGTAGTACAGTGAGTTTGGGAAGCGAGAAATCTAATCTGGCCAAGTAATTGTTGAGTCACTGGTGGTGATCAATAACTCCATCAAATTCCTGCAGATATATTTTGGTTCTACTGGGCAGTAAGTCATTAAAATGCCTACTTAAAGCCAAGGTGACATTACAGACATTGACAACAATTGTAATTAGGTGGATAAGACATCGGATACAATCAGACATTTCGACTCTTTTCAAACCTCAACCTCTCCTGTAATTGGTAACAAACCTTTTGAATACCTTCCTGTTCTGCTGCAAGGATCAAACCTGCCCTCTCCGCCTCTAATCAGCACTAAGCAAATTAATGCAAATTACTCCTCAGAGGACGAGCCACAGCAGTGTCCATAACGCCCGACACGCACTCTGAGATGTAGTTAGTGTGCACAGTGCATGACGCGCACACACACACACACACACACACACACACACACACACACACACACACACAGCGTCCCACTTCCTAGACAAAATGAAAGTGGGGAAGCAGCCGCATCACACCTCCAAATGGGCTCTGGTCTCTCTGAGGACTTTCAGTGAGGGGAGAACACGCTGCTCTCCTGTGGCTGTCACCAACACTAATCTGACACACACACACACACACACACACACACACACACACACACACACACACACACACACACACACACACTCTTTCTCATGCACAGAAATACATGCACTCAAACAATACACAGATATATATATATGTGCACATTCACACACACTGCTTCTTGTGCTGTGTCCATCCCTCTCTGTCTAGCGAGCGCACTTGCACAAGCCCCGTCAGCGCAGCACAAGAAAAGTGCATTATGAGCTCTGCATTCCAGCTGTCTCTGCTCGGCAGGTATACTGCCTTTCTCTTGGTGGGTTTGCAATACAGTAATTTCTAAAAAGGTTCAGTTCCTGAACTGAAAAAATGCGACGCAGGAACCTGTTGTGTCGCATACCAGACATAAACAAGAAGAAGAAAAGAAAAAAAACGGCAAACGCGTACGCATACAAAAAATGCAAAAAAAACAACTGTATTTCTGTAAGAACAACGGGGCTTCTTCAACCCAACCTCCCCCGATAATAAAATAAAAAACGGGAGTTCTGTAACAAACAGAACATTGCCACATTCCTAAGTACACAGAAAGAAAAAACACCAAAAAAGTCGGTACAGTAGAACACATGCACACTCAAACATCTGCCGTCCCTCAGAGTGGAAGTGGAGGTGGGCTGCACTTTGTTTTGCACAGGGGGTTCTCAGGTTTCACTAGGTAGGGAAACCCAAGGTTCTCCCAGCAAACGCTGTGTCGTGCACAGCTGAGGAGAAGCCCTCAGAGCTTTGATCCACTTACCCGAAGGCACAAAATGTAGAACTTTGTTGGTCTCCATGGCTGAGCAAGTGGTGGGGAATGCACACTTCCTCTCTCCAACAGCCAACCCCCCAAGTCAACCCATCATGGTTGTGTTATCCTGTGCTGATGAGTGTGAGATCACCTCTGCTCCCTTAGCTCTGCTCTGTTTCTGACTGCCTCTCAGACACATGCAGTGACTCAGCCCCACTCTGCCTGCCTACTCACACGCTCACCGCTGGGTCCTAGTGCCTTCTGATTTCACCCAACCCCTTCACTTCCCCGCTCACCAGTCAGCAGCCTATGGCAGGCCAGCATGCAGCGAGGCAAACCTCACATCAAGACACACCTCCCCAACACACTTCTCTTCACGCAGCAAACCTCCAGCATGCATCATGTCATCTTGTCATTGTCAGCCACACCATCGCACCTGGTCAACATTGCTCGGTCCTATAGCTCAGACTGGCTACACTAGTTTCCCCATTGAGTTGAGCTTGTATATTGTATCATATGGTAATTTATTTAAGATAAATCTAAACCAGTTCAGGCCCGAGCCCAATTCAAGCTTGAACTCTCTTTCTCTCTCTCTATGTGAAAGATGTATCAATAATTACTTAGAATAGCGGCACTTTAAGGAGGACCAGTTGTTAGAACAAATGAATCTTTGTTTCATGTCATACCCCCTTTCTCTCTTTTGTCTGCATCTATATGGTCAACCATAAAATAAAATGCCATACAACTTATCTTAAGTAGTTGCAGCCCTGACAAAAACTGACTTATGCTTGGCCATGACGTGAAAAGATTTGTGTTGACACCTCAGCATTAAGTTGCCAAATGCAGTCTTGCATGGTGACAGGTAACACCAACTCTGTCCAAAAAGAAAAAAAGCTGTCCCAACAACAAGCTACTGCTGAGAGCACATGATTTTGGATTTTAAATCCTGGTTAATTAAGGCTGGCACTTAAGAACATAGTCCTACATTCAAATGCACAGAAAAAAGCCAACCCCTCTCGTGGAATTTAACTATTAATTAGTGTTTAGGCCATTAGTTTTGAAAGGTCATAACCCTGGAGAACAGGTTCTCCTGGGCTCCCCAGAATGACTCCCAGGCCAAACAAGTCTTCTGATCATATATGTTGTGTCCAAAGAGGCAATGTCACCAACTTTTACATCAGTTTAGCTTGTGGACATTGAGGCTTATTAATGACAAGCCTTAAAATGGAAGCATCATTTGGAAATGTAATGTTGGAATTGTTGTGGAGGTAATCCACTTCCTCTTAATTTCCTTTTAATTGTACTCACACTTATTCTCCAAAGAATAACTGCTAGTATTTGTGCCAGTATTTACTGCTGCTGTAATGAATACTAATTGTATTTTCATTATAAATACTACGTCTACAGTAACAGCCACTGAAACTAACAAATAGTTAGCTTTTTCACCTCAATCTTAGCAGTTTGACTGTTGCTGCTGCTGCTTCTTCTATCAATCCTCATTTGCAATATGTTAAAGGTTTTAGATACGCATCATATGTTCTTCAATAAAAAACACCTGTTACTGTAGGAGATTGGAACTGCCGCTTTCAGTTTTTACAAGGCAATTGCTGCTGTAGGCTTTTTGTTAATATAATAATGGGTTTGGGTTTTGTTTCAAGAAAACAGCATGTACAGTAATGCGGCATTATAAATCTGGTAAGCTACACAGAATTATCATGCATAAACTTAAATTTGGAGGGAGGGGGCATTGGTTAAATAACAGGCAGAGAGGGAGCAAGAACAGACATTTTTAATTGACAGATTCCTTTCACACATACATACACACAATATATATATATATATATATATATATATATATATATATATATATATATATATATATATATATATATATTTTTTTTTTTTTTTTTTTTTTTTTAATTACTAAAATCCAATATTACCAAAATTAAACACCATATACACTTGTGTTGCAAAAGTGCCCAGATCACGTGACCGACGATCGCAATGGTTGCCCAGGACTAAAGCTCCTCACCGACCTCCGTATTTTCATTGACAATCATTTTATTTGTTAACACAGTGACTCAGTGGAATGCCAGCAGGAGCAAAAAAGCTGGTCTCGTTGCCGTTTACCCGGACACAGAGAGCTACCAACATGGCTACTGATGCTAGCGCAGACCTACACATGGAAAACATGATGGCCAAGGTCTTTGAAAAACAACAAAACGGGCTCGAATCAGTGATCCGCAACACAGTGACGGAAGAGTTAGCAGAAATTGATACCTCGCTGTAACACATCAGGACAGAGTTTGAAAGACAGGGAGCTCCGATACGGGATCTGGTGCAACAGGCAGATGAGAAACATGGTGAAGGACTGTTTGGATGACCAGAAGAAATTTGAGTTTAAGCTATCCGAAATGGAAGACCGATCCCAACGCAACAATGTGTGCATCACTAAACAGTTTTGCAGGACCCAGGTGGGTTCCTGCAAAATCAGTTAACAGTGTGGATCCCCTCCTTAAACAGAGTCATCATCGAGATTGACAGAGCACACAGAATCTACAGCAAGGGTACAACGACACGTACTCTGATTTTCAGGTGTTTGAGATATCAGGACCGACAAGCAATCCTTCACGGGACGATACAAGTACAGCAGAAAGGCCCGATTCGTGATTCCGAAGCAACACCATGCTTTAAGCCTGACTACAGTGCATTCACTGTCTGACGCTGGGGCCGGCAGAGGGACCGGGGCTGGCGGACCCAGCGCCTATGGACTAGCGCTATCTGGAGTACTGTACAAGTTTGACTCGAGAGCACTGTATGTACGTTTTGGAACCAAGCTTTTGAAGGAACATTTAATTAGGCTGAAAAAACATGATTAATGTGGACAATTCAGTTTATAATGTGTTTATTACTCTTACTAGGCTGGTGTGTTTTTCACATTGCCTATTTCAGAACTTAATAGCTGGCTGAAATATAGTAAGTAAGTTTTGGACCCAAGCATTTAATTATACTGGAAGAACATGATAAATGCGGACTATTCAGTTTATAATCTAGGCTATGTTACTCCTACTAGGCTGGTGTGTTTTTCACATTGCCTATTTCAGAACTTAATAGCTGGCTGAAATATAGTAAGTAAGTTTTGGACCCAAGCATTTAATTATACTGGAAGAACATGATAAATGCGGACTATTCAGTTTATAATCTAGGCTATGTTACTCCTACTAGGCTGGTGTGTTTTTCACATAACCCATTCCAGAACTAAATAGCTGGTTGAAACCTAGTTCCAAGGTTTTTTGTAAAATTGTTCATGTTTAACCTAAGAGTTCACTAGACCTGGTTCAACTAACCTGGGACTTTAGACAGGAGGGGCAGTTTTGAGCTGGAGTTTTGAGCTGGAGTTTTGGCGCGACCTGCGTTTGATGCAGCCATGTATCTTACAGAGAGGGAAGGGGGGGTCTGTGGTCTCAGAGGGTTAGGGGATTTATTTAATTTTTTATGTTTTTACCACACTTTGCTTGGATCTAAATGTACACATGTAAATCTTGAAGATGGCTGAGCTTTCAATCCTTTCAGGTAACATCAGGGGACTAAACAGGCCGATCAAACGAGCTAAGAACATAGACATGGCGCTTATACAACAGTCACATTTACATAAAAAATACGTAAATCGTCTACAAAATAAATACTTCAAGGTTGCTGCCTCATCTAGTGACGACACCAAAACCAAAGGCTCCATCGTGTCACCGTAGACAAAAGTAGTAAAGACTTATCAGGCAGCATATCTTATATATGTACCACGATAAGGAGTAGGAAAATAGCCTTTGTTTCGGTATATGCACCAGCTACATTAACCTGACTCCGCCAGATGGATTGCTTCGCATTTGCTCGGCATATCCATCTGGGAACTTTCCATTGGAGAACTTTTGGGAAGGGGTGAAAATACTGGTTAGCTGATTGGATAAACCATCCGTTTATCACTTATGTTGGTGATAGACGGGCCAAATCAACCAATCAGATCCACAAAGCGTATGAAAATACAACCACAAGCCCGCCCCTGCTGCTGCAGATACTTACCGTTTGTGTAACGAGAATTTAGGAATAAAAGGCACCATTTCAGGTTCCCGGTCCATATTCCAAAAGAAGGATCCAAGAGAAAAAAGCATTAGCGAGCGGCTAACAGAATTAGGGCTACCGCTGTCTGAAAATACTGGTTAGCTGATTGGATAAACCATCTGTCTATCACCACCTAACCCGCCTCATAACCAACGCTGATTGGCCCTGCTCGTTTTGTTAACGGCTCCAAATTCTCTATCTCAAGATGCCGGACTGATCTGCGAGTGGAAAACTAGAGCTCGCGAGATCAGGACGGTCTCACAAGGCTACGGCTACATACGATGAAAGTTTTTTACGCGCCTAACCAATGAATTGCGTTCTCTCAATGAATATTCACTAATTATAGTGGGAGACATGAATGCAGTACTAGATTTTAATCAGGATAGATCAGGGGTTAATCACACAAAAGCCCGTAAAAAAAATATCAGACATGTTTAAAGCAGTTGTGGAATCCCACCATCTTACAGATATATGGAGGATGCACAATCCTACTAGCAAGGATTACACCTTCTTTTCCACACGTCACCTCACCCACTCCCGCATTGATTATATGTTGTGCTCGAGTGAGCTTAAGGCAATGTTCCACACGATTGCAATGGAACCAGCAATCCTGTCTGACCACAATGCGCTGATAACCCCATTCCATTGTGATATGTTAGGAGAAAGATCTAGGAGGTGACAATTTAATAATTACCTTCTCCAGAACGCAGCTTTTGATGCAGAATTTAGAGCCAAACTGGCTGAGTTTATATCAATCAACACAGACTCAGTTTCTGACATTTATCTGGCAGGCAACTAAAGGATTTATTAGAGATTTCACATCTTCCTTCGCGGTCAACTTGAAGAGGAAAAGAGAGGCAAGAACTGCAGAGTTGGAAGAACGCTGTAAATCTTAAGAGCAGTCTCTTAAGACTTGTTTTTCTAAATCTACACATACTCTTCTAGTCACAAGTCGAACAGAGCTAAATGATCTGCTGAATTCATAATGCACAGAGTGAGGCAAAATTATTATTTTAAATGGCTGTAAACTAAGCAAATTGCTTGCTCTGAAATTAAAACAAAGCGAATCCAGAGTTACTATCAACAGCACAGAACTTTCCTACATATGGTCTGGGAGTGTGAACAGGTGAATGCGTTCTGGAACATCAATAATAGCTGATGCGATAGGATATCTAATCCCTACTGACCCGATTGTTTTGTTGCTTAATGAGGACTCTAAATTACACCTGCTTGGGAGACCGAGGAAAATCTGGCTAGCCGGCTCAACTGCAACCAAGAAAATGATAGCTCAGCGCTGGCTCCACACCCACTTGCTTTGGCGTATTTTCTAGACATAGTTATGCTTGAGCTCTTTACAGCAAGGATTAACAAAGCCAAATAATCAACTATCAGCTTATGGAAAAGTGCAGCAGCACAAATATCAGACTTAGTGACCTCAGCCTCACAAGAATTAGAGGCGAGTGATTAGACAAGGTTTTTTTTTTTTTTTTTTTTTTTTCTCGAGACTGCAGAGGGTGGGAGAGGGTTTTTGTTCTTGTTCAATCTGGGTTTATCTGTTCTGTGCACCATCTGCTATTGCCTGTTACACGTTGTGGAATTTGTTTTGCATGTCTGAAGGTACCAATAAAAAATGTATCGCAAAAAAAATAATTGCCCAGCTGATTGAATAATGCATATATTTTGTTACAGATTAAATAATAATATGGCTTGAGGAAATAGCTTGTAACGTTCCACTTATTTACTCTGTTAGATGTCTAAAGGTGGATTTATTAAAAAAGACTTTGCCTTTTATAGTGTTAGATTGGAGTCTGTTCTTTTGATTTTGATGAAATAATGAGCAGTTTTATAAATCTACCAGACACAGAGGCCACTGGATCAAAAAGTTAATTTCCCACCCTGATGTGAATGCTCTGTGAAAGGTCACTCATTTGCATAAACCAGCATATATAACACCACTGTGTGTGGTATGGCCAGTGGGTCTGCTTTGCATAAAAACTGTTACGAACTGTGAGGCAAATGCATCTCTCAGTGAACCAGGGCGCGTTCTCCCCGCAGGATACTTCAAGTGTTCTCATCCACCGCAAACCTGCAACCCAGGTGTCATGATGGGTGCACTCTAGTTTAACACCAAATGACGTGGCTACATTACAACCCATGTCTTGGTGAAGCCAGGGAGGTGACAACACAGAGAAAAATGTGATTGAATAAGTTGAACTGACACTTGTTTCCATCTTTGTTATTTACTGAAGCCAGATAAGTCAAATCTCATCCGATTTACATAGTAATCTGGAGAGAACGTCAGTCTTCTGGACCCACAGCCAACCGCTCCATGGCCTGGCATCACCACACTAGCATACGGTAATGTCCTCCTTGAAGTCACCTGAAACTCCCAGACAGCAAGCATGTTAACCCTCGTGTTGTCTTCACATGGACCATAACCTTGTTGTTCTTCCGGGTCAAAATTAAAAATGAACTTTTTTTGGCGCTTTTGACAATTCTTTAAACGTTTGACAATTTTTTAACTTTTTTTTTTTTTATTAAAAAATACCTAATTTAAATGAAATTGTACCAAATTATTTAGATAAACAAGGGCAGAAATTATGAATTATATTGACTAATAGTTAAGATCAGAGGATGTTGAGTGAATCACAGACTGGTATATGTCGTTTAGTCAGGACACTGTTTTAAAACCATTTAAAAACATTTTTTCAAATAAAAAAAAATAAAAAAAATTCTATGGAAGCAGTCATTAATTTTACATGTGAAGAATGTTGTATGCGTTCCATACAATGTAAATGCATGCATCCAAGTTATTTTGGGGAAACTTGGTTGTAAGAAACCCATATTTCTGATTTCACTTTAAAAACAGAAGACAACACAAGGGTTAAGTCTGTTTCTCTCTTTTGTTGATCACTACAAGAGACCCTTTTAACATTTTAATTTAATAATGTACTTTGTTACATTGTAGTTGAAAAATAAACTACCTGGAAAGTTTCTGAATTAACTTTTACATATGTGTAACATTACTGTATTGCAATTTCTTGTTACTTATCTGTCAACAAAAACACCAATATGTGATCACGGTAGCTAAACTTGGCCACAAATATCAGCCGCACACATACATACATACATACATACATACATATATATAGCCTTAATCAACCAACATATACAAGTATTTCTTTGAATTATTCTGCACCTTCTCATCTCACAGCAACATTTTCTTGAACAGCGGGGGAGACTGACAAGAGGGAGCAAGTGTGTTGGCTGTCAAAACATCATGAGAAGGGAAAAAGGGAGAGTTATATAAACAGATATATTTAACAATTGTTTTTACTCTAATTATAACTGCCGTCATAGCCAAAAACCAGACCTCCAGTACAACACAGCTGGTAAAAAAAACAAAGCAGCTACCATGTTTGAACAAGGAGAGCCTTTCACTACCTCATCTACAACTATTCATTTCAACCACACCGATGTTCTTGAGTAGTACTCCCTCTTAGGTTGTGAAAAAAAAAAAAAAACAGGACAAAAAGAACAGGAGGGCATAAGAGGCATCACTTGCCACAGCCATATGTTCAGCTGTCCCTGACACCGAACCCTTACGGTCTACTTACTTTAAGTCACTGTGGATCAAGGGCCAACCCTGAAGATTTGAATTTGTCCCAATTTTCATTTGACTAGTAAATGCTTTGGTAGAACATAGTGCTTGGTTTGTTGTGTGAATGTTTCTACAATTTTCTTTTTTTTGTTAGCACTAAGGGAAAACTTGTTGTCCATCATTGTACATCTTTGGTTTTTGGATTGTTAATCAGGAAAAACAAGTAATTTAAGGTAGGACGATTACGCAAATGCGTCGACACATAATTTGCGTTGACGCGTCACTAAATAAAATAAATAAAACTTGCGTGCAAATTAATTAATGTAATGTGGAACTAATGTAATGTGGAACTACTGCTAGATACGCGGGTTCTAGGGACACCTAAACTGTAGCCCCGCCTTATCTCTAAAGCTAGCCGAGCTCCTTCGCCTACATGCAGTTTTTTGTCAGGTCGATGGTCCAGCGAGGGAGTCAGAGATAGCAGCACGAAAGGACGAGTATGGCGAGTGGTGGCAACCCACAAGAGTTCCCCGCCGACCTCTTTAAGATCGCAAGTTTGGGAAAACTTTCGAGACTGTATGGCTGCAGCCTGGAGCCTCCCGTGTCATGCCCTCTCATCTCATGGCCTCCCCGCCTCGAAAATGTCGGTCTTCGGGTCAGTTCCAGCAGTAGGCTACAGGCGAGAGAGTGGTGGATGAGACGAGGACTGTGTGTCGGCGTTGTTCAGCAGTTGTTGGGTATGTGAATGGAAATACATCTAACATGCTAACGCATATCTGACGCCGTCACCCAGATGTGCCAATCACTGGAACGAGACAAAACAAACTGTCCAACTTCTCCTCTTAACCAGCCTTTAGATACAAATAATTAAAGTTAAATTAAAGGGAAAAGAGCTTGGATGTTAAACAAGAGCTTATTCATTATTTTACCTACTGTTAAAAAAGCAAATGCAAATTTTGTGGTTGGATTGATAGCCTGAATCTGGCTTCAGGTTGCACTAAAAATGTATTTTACTTGAACAGTGCAGTGTTAAACAATTTTAATAAATAGAGATTTGAACCTTATTGAAATTTGTTTTGTGTAAATTGTTAATAATTGAGCAATGGAAAAATAATCGCTAACTGAAAAAATAATCGCTAACTGAAAAAATAATCGCTAACTGAAAAAATAAATCGCTAGATTAATCGTTTAAAAAATAATCATTTGGGACAGCCCTAATTTAAGGATATCTTTGGGCTTTGCTGGCCATTATTTCAACATGTTGCAAAGTAAATGATTAATCATAAAAAAATACTTGGATTAATGGATAAGAAATTCTTAGTTATAGCCCTAAATTAGATCCACTGAAACAATATTAAGGCACCTTAACAGTAGTAAATAAGAAGGAGCAAGAGCTGCTAGTTTACTTCCCTGGTCAACATTATCCTGCCCATCCAGGTATTAAACCAGCAACCAGTCGGTCATAAGCTGTCCCCTTTAACTTTAGGACACTACTTCGTAAACTTTATTAAAAGTATTGATTCATTTGAATAGCATAGAATTGAATGTTAGTACATTATTACAAACTTTTTCTCATGCAAGCATTATCTTCAAGGGCCCATTTTCAGTGTCAATGATTCCACTCCATAATGATGAAAAGTCATAATGATCATTTCAACATTGCGTGTGATACAAACTTAAAATATAGTCAAACATAACTTACAATAAAGGTGCTTTTCTTAATTCTGGCTTTAATTGTATCAGATGCTGGCAGGTGCTCTTGGTAAATAGTTGATGTAATTTATAAGGTTGAAGTTGAATGTTGTTACGTAGTTAAGCTGGGATTTGTACAGATGTCTGCCTTGTTAGTGTTAAGGTTATAGTCCAAAGCTGTGTGAGTTACATGTATGACAAAAAGCCAATTCTTAATAGTTCACTACATTCCTAAACTAGCAGCAGTCTGCCAAGCTTCAGAGGAAGCCATACATGCAGCTAAACTAAGGCTTTTCATTCTTTTGACTCAGTTGATAAAGCTAAAATTGCACTGCAGAGGTAGGTGGCAGCACATGAAAGGTTCAACCTGCATATAGGAGACTCCGTTAAGTCCAGTCATTTCTGTAGTCCTTAGAAACTGAAACAGAGAAGGAGCCGACATATACCTAAAATGAATCACAACAATATAAACAAAAGCACAGGATGCATGTTGAAAAGGTACAAATTTACTGACATATGGGATATTCAGAGCAACCCTATGGGAATCAGTAGATATAAAATTATTACTACTTTATGACATCTTGGTGAGCTCAAAGTCAACAATCAAGAACTATTAAGGTCAACCACGTGCCTACGGTGTACACCTTTTCTAAACAGCAGAGCCAGGGCTTAACACAGTCCCAGAAGGCAAATAAAGATGTGTCAACATAGTGTGCGTTTCATACACAAACATTTAATGCTGAACAGTCTCACGGGTAGAGGACTGCATCATCCATGCTGTACAGTACATTTTTGTATTATTTTTATTTATTTAAATATTTAAGTAAATCAGAGAAACATCTATACTAAAGCACACCTGCAACTAACAATTATTTTCATTATCGATGACTAACCAGCAGTCCAAAACTCGATGATATTCAACTTACAATAAAGTAAGACCAGAAAAAGCAGCAAATCCTGGAATCCAAGAGTCACAAACCATCAAATGTTTGGTATTTTTGCTTGGAAAATTACTTATGTAATTCATCAAAATGGTTGCAGATACAATATCTGTTTTTTGTAATCTTGCACTATTTTCCAAAGAGCCAAGCAGGAACAGGAGTTTACTTTACAAAGTTACTGTAACAGTAAGAATTGAAGTAAGAGGTTGGTGTGGCGGTTCCCTTTTGTTAGGGAAAAGAGTTAGCACCAGGCCAGTAGCTGTGATACTCTTTATACAGTTGCTGCTACAATAGACATTGTCTCAGCAATACTAGCTTGGCTGCTAACAAGTGGGTGCATATTGCAGCAAGATAAACTGGTAGGTTTAGGCCAGAGATAATCTCGTTAAAATGAGCCGTTTGGGTTTAATGCAGTTTTATTTTACTTTTTGAATGTGTGGATATACTTGTATTTTCCTGTTAAACAACTGTTACCTTTGGCATATCTTAAACATATGTTAAAATGTTGTTTACCGTTCTTTGTGCATATAATTTTTTTCCCCCAACAAGTCCTTCTGTGCTCTGTAATTTTTCTCCACAGTCTGTAAGTAAACATTTTTTGAGCGTGCGGTCCTTTTGCAAATATGATCCTGTCGCTATGCTAATATTACATATATGGCACTTTTAAAAAAAAAAAAAAAAAAAAAGGTACTCAAAGGCACTTTACAAGGTCAACGAAAAAAATACTGTTCTGTACTGTAAAGTTACTGATCTGTAACAGGATCAGTTTAACAACAACAGTAACAACTAGAGATAAATATTGAAAAGGTGCAGCAACACAAAGATCTTTTGCAAATATGATCCTGTTGCTATTCTAATACAGCCACGTTTAGTATAGGGCTGCAGAAATTATGTGATTTAACCGATTTGTAGTCCAGTATTGTACAGTACTGTGCTGCTGCAGTGTAGGTGGTGTCCTTTTGTCCTTGTGCCAGATGTCAGGATGTGGTGTACAACTCATTAGGATGCCAACATGCCTCTGCACCGGTGTTAAGACTTTTCACTTGGTGATTTTAAATCCTGCTGAACCGATTTTGACAAGCCATGGGGCTCCTAAGGTAGCTGCGTCTGCAGTAGTGCTAATATTAATGGTAACACAGCATAGCGAGTAATGATGCACAAACAGCTATTTCCTCAGTGAGTCATCAATCAGAGAG
Organism: Perca flavescens; assembly: GCF_004354835.1. NCBI lineage: Eukaryota > Metazoa > Chordata > Actinopteri > Perciformes > Percidae > Perca > Perca flavescens. The sequence continues at coordinate 27,655,470 of NC_041350.1, forward strand.
GGAATCCTGCTCCCTCCTTTTGACTGGGAACAACCGTCATTAGCAGCTGAGTGTGTGTGGGCAACGACTGTGTGCTTTGCATGTGTTTTAACTACACCTCCATGTCTGCATGGGTAGGCATCGATCTTGTCTGTGTGTGTGTCTATAAGCTTGTGCACTTGTTAATTTGTGTGTCTATTTTCTTTCTTCAGCATCGTCTTTGTTGTCGATGTTTATGCTGTACTATGGCACAGCAGGAGAGAGAGGCACAGTGATAATTATAATAACACTCCGGAATAAGGGAGAAAAGAGAGATGAAGGGAAACAGGAAGAGGAGGAAAAAGATGATGATGAAGAAGAGGAGGAGGAGAAGGAAGAGAAAGAGGATGAGGGGAGCAGCTGGTTGTGGTTACTCCGCTGCCCCCACACATCACTGTAGGAGAATTTACCCTCCCGCAATTCCCAGTGTGTGTGTGTGTGTGTGTGTGTGTGTGTGTGTGTGTGTGTGTGTGTGTGTGTGTGTGTGTGTGCGCGTTGCCAGGGGGATGAGGATGTATTTCAGGTCCCAAACTAGCTACAGATTTAATTTGGAGAAAAACAACTTGATTATGTTCTCTCAGGCAAAAATCGGCGCAACGTAACTAAGATGACACACGTGAACACACACATCAGTGCAGGGATATAACAACACACACAAATCAACATATATTCAACATATGTGAGGACAGGTGGGTACTTTCATCACACCGGTAGTAAAGTTTGCATCGGAAAGCTGTTTGTTCAGGAAATACCTAATATGAATTTAAATAAAAAATATGAGATAAAATGCTTCACTGACATGCAAGCTGGGAATAATCAAGGCACAATGAGTATAGTGAAGAATGAGGATTTAACAGTTGGGTTGTTTCTCCGTCACCTTCAACTCTGGCAATGGTCGTGGTGTCTGGAAAAGTGCAGCTGCAGGCGACAGGTAAGGTACGCTCTGTCTTTAGCTACAGACGGCTCCACGCCACGGTCCGGGACTTCCAGTGTTGGACTGCTACCAAGTGAAATTCTAAGTAGTAGGGCTGTGCAATTACATTTTAAAAATCCCAATTGCGATTTCGGCTCCATGATCACAAAAACAAAATAATCAAGAAAAAATATTATTTTGCCCATTACGTTTTGCAAGTAAACTCTTATTTTATCTTGTGTTCTGAATGGAAAAAAAGTATTAAGGGAAGATTCACAGTTCAAGGTGTTTTCAATGTTGATTTGTTTAACGGTTTCACGGTTTTTTTAAATTCAACAATTGCAACATCTTGCCAAAGATCAATGAGTAATTGTGTTAAATAATGATTTAAATATTGACCAAAATAATCTTGATTATGATTTTTCCATAATCGAGCAGCATATGGCCATTTATTAAAACTAAAACACAAAAAGATATAAAAAAAATATTTCTTTTACCTCTCAAATGCATCAGTATTTCTAATTCCTGTACCAAATAAAAAATTGGCTTAAACAAAAAAATGCTACAATTAAGTCAGTACTCACAAAAAGTCCTCCTAGCCCTGAAACCCTTCTGTAGGCTACCACTCATTCTAACCGCCCCAGCACAATAAGTTAACCAGCAACAGTGTGGGTGCTTCTCGTCACAAATGACACACTGTTGTTCCTTTTGGTTAACTTGTTTGTTGGGCCGGCAACAAAATAATGGATGCCAGAGCGGCCTAGAGTTTGACAGAATCAATCCTCAACAACAATGTGCCCTAGCAAAGTGCTACACAGTAAATCCCACTTGTTCACTTAAAAAAAAAAAAAAAAAAGCTGTCCTGAAAACCTGAATGAAATGACTGCCTGAGATATGAAATCAAAATTCCAGTGCAGCAAGCCTAGTGGGGAAGTTAAACCCTCATCTAAAACGGGGAAGGCTGACTGAGCACACACACACATTTATTTCAGCCCCTTCTTGCTCAGAGCACACATTCGTTCACATGAGGGCTGGGTATCGTTAATTATGTTTCCAATACCGTGAATTTGTTACTGGTTCCTGAACAATACTTTTTTGGTTACAAATTTTATAAATTCCATTTTAACAAAAATGAATTACACATTTCAGTATTTATTTTTAGCTCCTTTACACCTATGTGACGCACACTGTAGTCAAGCCTCTCAACATACAACCCCCCCCCCCACACACACACACACACACACACACACACACACACACACACACACACCCCGTCTCTGTGCGTAACGACGTGTAATGTTAGACAGCACAAGCATTACTAGATCTTAGTAGAAGCATGCTGCATGGCTCACTGACGCTGATGAGATTTATTCCTTAGTTATGAAATTTGGTATTGAATTATGAGCCATTTTTCGATACTCAATACTATGGAGGAAATTCGGTCGGTGTCTAAAAGTATCAATGTTCAGTACCTAGCCCTAATTCACATGCAACAGTCTTGCTTTCTCAAGGGCACGTGGTTGGTTTATATATTCACTTTTCCTGCCTAGCTCCATCCACAGCCTTTCAGATTTGAACCAGCAACCCTCTGGTCACAAACACACTTCTCAAACCTCATGGCTCCTACTACCCCCATGAATATTCTACATAATAAAAATGGACTTTATCAATCCCCAAGGGGAAACAAAGTCAGCAGGAGAGAAACCTGTAATAAATGACCATAAAAAAAAAAGACAAATGTCTCTGTGATGCAAACTACTACTAATTGCACAAGTAGAATTTGCATATTGGAGGCCACTCACTGACTGACTACAGATGTAGGGTTGGGCATCGGGAACCGATTCTTACTTGGAATCGTTTCAAAAATTATGATTCCAGTGGAACCGTTTCTTTATTGGACTGATCATTGGTTCAAAATTTAACATGTGCAAGTTTTGGTTTCCGAAGTGGCCAGGCACTTGTTGTGTTGCAGCCATGGAGCACACTAAGCGGTGCTCTAGTGTGGCTTTATTTTATGTTGAAAAAGCCTGGTAAAACTGCAACCCACCATTGAATCAAAATAAAACTTTCCTCTTATTTGTGAAATAAGAATAGGAATCGAGCATCGATAAGAACTGGAATTGAAAGGAAGAATCGCAATTGGAATCAGAATCGTTAATATCCAAACGATGCCCAACCCTATACAGATGTGATCAATAATTATTGGTCTGTGCAGGTACTGCTTCACATAAAATATTCATGGTATGAGGATGCATACAACCACTCGCTCACTCGACAGCAATGCAGATAAAGACTAAGGATGACTAAGGACTTTTCAGCAAAAGATATTGAACATCATCACAAGCAGACTCAACAGAATATATTGTGTTGTTCACTGAGACAGACACACACACTGCCCTCTGCTGGAAGCTACAGAGGCTCAAAACAGGGACACTACTGTGGGTTTGTCAAAATGTATAATGTATTTTTTTATTCTTGTTGTTTTTCTTAATGGTATCAATTTTTAAAGCAAAATATTGTGAACATGAGTAGAAGATTTAGGTCTACATCTATTTATATAGCCTCAACAATAAGTAGAGAAAGTAGTAGGCCTAGTAAACAGCTTAAATCAACACAGACTGGTTATCTCAATAAGACTTGTCTGATCTTGGATTGGTCAGATAAAGAAATGTGCAGAGTAGAAGCGGCTTTGAATTGAAGATAGCGGCTGTGCCCTTTGACCTCCAGTTTCCCCTTATGTGTTTTCCCTCTTCATTGTGACACACACACACACACACACACACACACACACACACACACACACACACACACACACACACACACACACACACACACACCCCACAGGAAATGTTTGTTGTCTTTACATTTCCAAAGGCCCTTATGGGGAAGCAATGCTGACACAGACACTTTTAACTTTCAAGTGAGCGAGTGAAACAGTCAAATCAGCAACCCGGATCATCCTGCCTCCTCTGCCCTCGCTGTAAATCAGTCTCTCCTACAAAAAAGGACCAGACAAACTGGTTTAAATGTTTAAACATCATTTAAATTGGCACTAAGCCTATTGTTATGTCAATATATTTGTCAAATACTACACTAATTGAGACAGGACTATGTTAATTTTAAACAAAGTTCTATAACAGATGTAACTGGTAGGGTGGGTCATATTCAACTCTATCCTTAAGTGAATGCCAAAATGATTGTAAATTAATAATTAAATATTACTGATAATAATACTGCATGTGCTACTCACTTTATCTGATGTGTGGTTTAAGAATACATTTTGAAATCACTACCCATCTCTTTCAGAGAAAATTATAATTTCCTGATGTTCATCATCCAGTCTGCAAAAGTGTATTTTTATTTCATCAGCCAATACTACAGGCTCCTCCTACTTTGTACTATTAATATTTTTACTAGAGTGCATGTCATTATTATGAAAATAGATTAAGCTGCTTCGTTTTGGAAAGAAGCCTTTGCCATTGCTTGTAGACAACTGCTTCTAAGAAAAATGTCACTCTACAGCCCACTTTAAAATTCTAAGCACCTACAGAGCACATTAAAAACGCTGCAATAAACTGCAAAGGGCACCTTGTTGTATTGTGCTCCAAGCAGGAAGACAGCAAAGACACAGTTAGTGGACAAACACTGGATGGGATTTCCTCTCCTCCTGACCGGCTCCTGCCTTGCATTGTCTGTTTTCAGATGCTGGCCAAGTGCTGCTTGCCACGGAGAATAACAAAATTCATCTATCATGAACACACACACACACACACACACACACACACACACACACACACACACACACACACACACACACACACACACACACACACACACACACACACACACACACACACACACACACACACACACACACACACACACACACACACACACACACCAAAGTGATTTACAAAGAATATGTTGTATACGGCATTTACTCTCTAACTGGGACGTTTGGGGCTGAAGTACAAACAGCGATACACTGGTAAGAACAAATTTCGTTTAACCATGTATTTGCTAAATGCCAATTCAGAGCGTTTTTTCCTCCTATCCCAGAATGTATCTGTGGTGTAGCCAGACCTTACTCCACAGCGCTGTGGAGATAGGTCTCTATGAATTAATTAAATGACATACTTAAAAACGTACAATATGTAATTTTCTACCGCATTGAAATGTGAAATGTACCCACGGACTTTTGATGACTTTGGGAAGTTGTGTGGGATCATGGGAGTTGTCATTGTTAACCACCATTGTCAACGCAAATCTTCTTGCATCAAGGCTCCGTATAAACCATTTAACTATATACAGTATATGCAGCCCACTTTGCTTCCGTACAGATGATTATTACTGTGACACAGCGTGCTAACGATGTAGTTGGTATGTACAGGTGATGTGACGAAGATTTGCAGGGATTGCAAAATGGAAGAAGAGAGAGAAATGAGCAAGGGGCGAGGGAGAGACAGGCTAAATGACAAAAAGTGTCCAAAGTTAAGGATAATTTCAAGCTGAAAAAACTAAAACTCGGTAAAGCATGTAAAACTGAACTAGCTCACCACAATTCATACTTTGCAGTGACGTCATTACCATGGATACCTGGCGGGCCAGAAACGCCAATAGAATGGCTCTGAACAGTGGCCAGTCATGGAAATTGCAGCCTTGCAGATTTCCAATACTACAATCAATCAACTATTTAGACCATATGTCACACCATGTCACTCGGAACTTGTGATCCATACACAGCACCGGCTGATGTTTTCATTGCTTTGAAGCTGGCCAAGTCTCTACCAGACTTGGAGTTTGGAGATATTTACATCTATCTTATAGAGAATCCGTCACTTTACACCGCACAAAAAATGAAAGCCTACAACAGTACGGATAGCTATCTTTTTTCCAAGAGTGGATGTGTTAACAACGCTGTCATATGGGAGGTGAAAAACAGGAATATCTTCCTAATCAAAGCAAAGGTGAGTGTTACTAGTTAGTTAGCTATAGCTACCCGCTAACGTTTGCTAATCTGTTCCGTCGTGTGATAAAGCCTTCATCTGAATACGTACACCTTGCCTGTCGGCGAATGACAGCTTGATAAGTCGTTTTTTTTTTTTTTTTTAAACCTTCTGCCAACACTAGGCTTTGTATCATGTAGGGTGACCAGACGTCCCGGTTTGACCGGGACAGTCCCGAGTCCCGACAAAAGCTGTGTCGGGAGGCTAAAATATCCCGGTTTACACCAACCACTATATGAAATTGTCCCGGTTGTCAGCGATTAGCTACATAACCGACGTGGTCTTATTATAGCCCGATCATTAACTAAACCCATGTAGAAAGACTAATAAAGCGTCCAGCGTATGAGTTTAACAATGTGTACGTGTGTGTGTCAGTCAATCGTAGCGGTCTGCGTCTGCAATCTGTGCCGCCAGCGTTACGATGTATATTTGTAAACATTGTTGCAACGCCTCCTATCTGTGTCGTTTTAACCGTGTCTTTTGCGGACACCGGTGTTAAATTTCACAGTAGGCTTTCAGCCAACAAACTGATTCTTGAGCAAATTCACTCAATTCACACAACAAATATACATTATAGAATGATGTTCTTGCCCGCCAGCCAGTAGTTGTGACATCACGTGCAAAGGTATGAATAGCCTGATGTCAATGCTTTAGCATGTCAGCGTGTCAACATTACCACCTTTATTTCAGAAAATAAAACTTTGTTTTAGGAACTGTTCGTTATTTATTTAAAAATAACCAACCATAAGCCACCGGAGGAGTTTTGGGACCTTTAGTCCAAATAGACCTGACCCTCCCTTCCCCAGCAATACATTTTGGATGGTTACAGGGGTGTGTGTGTGTGTGTATATGTATGTATGTATGTATGTATGTATGTATGTATGTATGTATGTATGTATGTATGTATATATATATATATATATATATATATATATATATATATATATATATATATATATATATATATATATATATATATATATATATATATATATATATATATATATATATATATACACACACATACATACATACACACATACACACACACACATACATACATACACACACTCTTATAACCCAGAACATGGGTTACTCTTTGAAAAATAAACCAGAAATCCAAACAACCCAGGAATTGGGTCAAAATATTAGCCCTATAACCCAGAAAATGGTTACTCTCTGAAAAAATAACCCATAATTTTATTTACACAAATAGTTGTTTTGACGGAAGTTAGTGCAACTAGAAGGGTCAGCGGTTTAATAACGCCATTGATAGGCAACTAAACAACTCTTTACAATTTACATTATTGTGCACCATGTAATAAAGGTCTTTTTAATTCTAAAAACGATTGAACTATAATATAGCCCAGTTTAAAACTAGATGGATGGAAGCTTTTTACCTGCAAATAACCAAATCAATGCTTCCTGGGTCAACAGGCAAAAATCAATTAATCTTACAATATGCAATGCATTTTTAGAATCTACATGCTAACTTCAGCACCAGGGCACTTTGGTAAGTGTGTGCAAACTTGCATCACACTCTCCTGAAGCAACAAATCATAAAAAGAACCAAAGTGTAATGTCACTGAACAATCTTCCTCCTTCCTTTTTTTTTTTAAAAGAGTGAATGGACCTCTGACATAGCAGAACAACATGCTCCTGCATTGACCTGACAACACACCAATGTTAAGCCCTTTTAACCATTAAAAAGAATTTTGGAACAATTTTCAGACAGACCGAGGGAAGGTTCTCTGCAGAAACAGACATCCCCACACACTTCTAGTTGGTCATAAGTGATTATTTAAAAGGGATTATTTTTGTATTAGTCTGAACATTGTTTTTAAGGAAAATCCTACATATTATACCTTTAAGAAATAATTTATAGATAAAACATGAACCATCTGTTTGTTGAACCCTGTACTTCTCACAGACTTGACTCATTTTACATGAGATCCTGTTGTGGGATTATATTATACGCATCTTATTATGTGTAAACTTAAAAAGTTTAAAGTTTTTATTAAGCCTATACCAATTTAACCCAGACACAATGATGTCTCTTACATGGCAAGTGTTTTTTAAAGCGACTAAGGGAGCTGGAAGCTAAGTGAGTCACTGTGTCTGAGCTGATTGATTAATGTCTTCACCAGTAGCTACTTAATTCTACAGCAGTCCCACCAGACAGGGAATAATGAATGCTACTTAACAAACAATTAACACTGTGAACCAAATTCCTACGCGTCCATAAACACACAACTTACAGCATTATTCAAGGCAGAGAAACACTAAAAAAGTTAATTTGATCATACTTTCATAATATTTGTTGCTTTATTACTATAAAGACAAATTATAAAATACTGAATATTCAAAACCTTGGGTCAGCAACTGACTAATACCCAAGTTTGAGTTTTAGACAGAAGAACACTTCAAGCCCAAATTTGTCATAAAAAAAAAAAAAAACAACAGTGTCTTATTGAATAAGTATTGTATGAGACTAACGCTCATTTTCATGAGATCATCTGCTGATTATTTTATTGATTAATCAAATAATAGTTGCACATGCAAAGACATAGTCCTACTGTAATTAAAATGTATTGAACTAGTCTGGTTTTTTGGGTGTACAATGTGGGTGGGCAGGCATTCTCCTCCGCTTTCACGGTCTCCACTTTCTATATTGCAAATACTGATTTAAAGTCTCTTTTGCCATGCAAGTGTATGGGGAAGTATTTTTTGGCCCAGTGGCATCATGTGATGAGACGGAAGTTGTAATTCCACTGTTTGGCCGCTTTGTCAAATCGGCTTCAAAACTCTGCGCACTTCCTGGGATTTAGGGTTTAGGCATGAGGAGTGAGACTGGTAAAGTATAGGGTAAGAATATCAGGGTATGCCAATCAGAGGCAGAGTAGGCAGAGTCATGCCTTCGCACATCCCTCCGAACCATCCATTCCATCATCAACCATTTTGCAAAGGCATCTCATGGTAAATCGGCCGTCGGCCTGGTGAGCTATCATTTTGCAAATGATTGGCCAATCAATTTTAGTTGGTTGGAGGGAGAATTTCTAATTAGAGTGAGGCACGGGGCTTAGCGCTGCCCAAGATGATTGCGATTGGTTAAAGAAATACAAACAAGTCAGAGCATTTTAATCCCCTCTATACTAGAGTGTTAAAGTTACTATAAGTTTTAACATTTTTAAGTTTCTGCAACAGTGTCATTTGTCATTTTTCATATAATGATCATAAATGACCTGTAACAGCAAACAAGACGAACAGTGAAAAGAACGCTATTTTTATGTCGTTTTTATTAATGCCTTTGGCCGGGTCCAATATTTCCAGCAAAGTCACAGAATGATTTGCGGCAGGTAGAACAGCTCTACAGTAACACATTCTGACTGCTCACAGATTTCTTTGTAACATCGGAAATGCCTGTGTTAGCGTATCTAGCCAGGTAAAAGGTAGCAGGAGATTTCTTTATAGCTATAGGCCAAATTGTATTCTAATTTTATTTTAGAAGTTATCTGTTGTAGTTATGGATGATACTGTGTCTTTTCCCTGTACCTGTGTAAAGCGTCTGTGGGTTTCATAAAATGCGCTATATTAATCAAAGTTATTATTACGTTGGTTGTTACAACAAACTCTGAATGCTTTGGCTCGTGACTAGGGTTGCAAAGGGGCGGAAATTGTCGAAAATTTTCCATGGAATGTTTAGCTGGGGAATTTTGGAAACATTCCAATTTGGATACTTTCATGGGAATTAATGGAAATTATGGGAATTTGGATGGGATGTAGTCCTTGGGATTAAATGTAGTACTGTCTTCAATCAGCTTCAATCTGCTGCTGAATGTTGGATTTTTAAAATGATCTGTGCAGTGGGTGTGGCCCCAATAGCCCTGCAGTAGGCCAAGTAGTAGCCCAAACCATTGACCTTTAGCTTAACATATGAAGGTAGCTAGCATGCTGCCTTTGGTTTACTATGGTTATATGCGTGCTAAGGTAACCATCAGTGCTGTTGTTCCCAGCCAAGAACAAGTGGGCTATACAATTAACACACATAGCAATGGGTTATGTATTACCCCCCTCCCCCCAAAAAACTAAAATAAACTCCCATATTTTAAAAACTACATGTTGGCAAGTATGTAGTAGCCTATGCTGATTACTGCGTGCGTGCATGTCATTAACGAATATAGGGAGGACATTCAACTGAAGTTGCATTAAATCAGGTTGTTTTAACCAAGATTATGCTGCAAGATGGGGGTTTTTCAACTACATTTAAGTTCCCTGTTATAGATTAACAGTATAATAACAAGCAATATTACTGGGAGAAGAGTGTTCAACTAATTTAATAGTTTGGTATATAGGGCGTACTGAACCAGACAAAGTCACAAATTCACACTGAACAGTCTGTGGTTCAACACACACACACACACACACACACACACACACACACACACACACACACACACACACACACACACACACACACACACACACACACACACACACACACACACACACACACACACACACACACACACACACCCTCAAAAGCACAAGTAGAGTGATAAACAACGGACGTTATACTGGTAAAATTGTTTCAGATATGTTACTGTATACAGAATATCAGCTAACGGTGTTACAAAATGTAATCAACCATTAACATCCCATATGGTTTGACCCTACAGTACTAACAGGGGCATGGTGTATTCTCCTGTATAGGTCAACATGTAGAGCATGGCGTTAGCAGCATAGAAGCTCGACTCCCACCGGAACAAAACAACATGTATGCACTCTTAAGTCCACGAGGAGTTCAGGATGAAAGAGCCAGCCAAATGGCATATAAAAAAAAAGAGGTAATCCTGGTTAAGAGAGACAGTTACACAATACACACTGGATGATATGGGGAAAAAACCAAGGTCACAGGACTAAAGATTATTTTTATAGAAGGCTCTGAACTTTGCAAGGATTCAGGCTATAGAGACACTGTTCTGCAACACCCAATTAAAAATACAAGATAATGCAAAGTAAGGTTCAAAAGGCTAATAGTGGGTCTCTCTGTGAAGTGTTCCAATTACAAGCACCTTGATTTCATTATGATGTAGGAACTGAGTAGTAGAAGACAAAAACCTCGACCTACCGCAAGTCTACAGTATGCAGGACAACTTTTTCTTTATATTGGTTCTTTGATACTTCATTTATCTATTCAGTTTAACATTTCTACTACAGCTAGTTATTTCCATTAATTATTGATTATTTTTTCATAACCTGATTAACCGCTGAGTCTAACCTCAGTCAGAACCGCAGGTAACGTTTGAAAAATAATCTAGTTCAGTCTGCTAAACACACCAAATCTTATACATTCATTTAATTTATTAATGCAAATTAAATATATATAAATTAATATAAAATTAAGGAAAAGTAGCAAATCTTTACATTTGAGAAGCGGTTACCAACAAATGTTTAGTGTATTTGCTTGATAAATGACTTGCATGGCTAATTATGAAGATTTTTTCTTATCACTTTTCTGTTGAGCCAGTTATTGTTAAATTATTGTTCTACATTTGCATGCTTTACGATTATATATTATACATCATAAGATGTCAATGAATGAGTACTTAGTCAAAGGTCAGTTTGTCAGGCACATATTTTATGGGAGTGCAGTATTGGACAAAAAAAAACGTGCACTTCTTCCTATCTGTACGTACTTTACCGCTTTGATGTTTTTGTGTTGCTGTTGCATCTACTTGCGTGTTCCAACATTTCCTCTATCCATATAAAATTCTCTGTATTCCTCACACATCCCCTGACACATCAGAACACGTCATGGGGGAAAACACACAAAGATGTCAATGCAATGAGAAACAATGTACTGTCAATATGCAGAGACGTTGTGAAATTTACATTCTGTAATAAAAAAATAATAATAGCATTATATTTAGCTTATAGGCTGCGGTGTCTGATACAGTACAGTAAATATTGTGGTTTGCAGGTTTCCTACAGCACTTCAATTAGTACCAAATTACTGTAACAGTTGGGACATATTAGCCAAAAGCAATGCTAAGTCAAACTACACAATGGAGGGTGTTTTACTAGTCTTGTTTCCACTCTGCCTAATTTTCCACTTTAGTAAATAGTCTCTCCTCTGGTGCAGTTTGTGTGTGCCATTTAATAAAGTAGAATCTCTCTCCATCTGTCTTTAGCTCTCCATCTCTCTCGCGCGCACACAAGCGCGCACACACACACACAAGCAGTTTAACTAACTCTGTAGCCAGCTAGCTAACTTACCTGCCATTACAGGCTACAAGTAGCATTTACAGTAGGCTAATATTAAATATTTTTTGGACAATATGTCGAGCAAAAATAAAATACAGTTCTCATTAACAAACCACGAATGTCAAGGCTGTTTGCCCGTGTGAAAACCCGTTAGCAAGAACTTAAAAAAAAAAAAAAAAAAAAAAAACTAAAGTGCATCTTACCTCTAGTAAATCGATTTAAAGACGCCACCGTCACATCTCCATCGTCCTTCACCGTTTTCATAACGTCCCCCCGGTCTCCAGATATCACGTCAGAAGAACTTCTTCTCTCACCGGCTTTTCTTTACTTGTTCGGGCAACACGAGTAAACACGGAGGTGTCCAATGTTGTCCCGCAGGTACATTTACAGAAAAAGTCACGATAGTTTCATCAAGTAATCAACGGTCACCAGGTGCTGCTGACAAGCACACGCCCGCCGAGTGCCACAAAACGGCGACCCCGCCCACCGCTCGTTACAGGCACGAGACCGTTGATTTGACTGTCACAAAGTATCCCATGTTACACCAAGCTGAGGGAAAAACTATTGTTTCATGTTATATACTGTAAATAGATCTATCTATCTATCTATCTATCTATCTATCTATCTATCCACCCATCCATTTATATATCCATATATCCATCTATCTATCCATATACAGTTGTGCTCATAAGTTTACATACCCATGCTAAAGTTGACTAAAAGGAGGAATAAAAAAAATCATCTTTTGGAAATTGATCTTAATGCCTTCATTAAATAAATGAGGAAAAATCCGACCTTTTAAGGACACCAATTGTGTTTGTGAATGAATAATGTATTGTAAATAAATAAATGTTCTTCCTTAAAATACAGGGGGCATAAGTACCCCTATACCATTCACCATACCTAGAGATTGGCAAATCAAACCAGCTATTAGGCTAACTGAAATAGAATCATGCCAATCTCTAGGTATGGTGAAGGGTATGTGATGATTTAATTCCAAAGGCCAAGGGAACTTTATCAGGATGCATAGTATCCTGGATCCATGAAATAACTGGCCTTTAAAAATAAACATCTACCTGCCTCTATGGGAATTTAACATAGGGGTATATAGACTTATGCCCCCTGTATTGTAAGGAAGAACATTTATTTATTTAGCATACATTATTCATTCACAAAAACAAAATTGGTGTCCTTAAAGGTCGGATTTTTCCTCATTTTTTAATTAAGGCATTATTTTTTTATTCCTCTTTTAAGTCAACTTTAGCATCGGTATGTAAATTTAATATATATATATATATATATATATATATATATATATATATAAATAACCAGCCATATAAATAACCAGCCATTGGAATTGACCTTTCTCACAGCAGACATTTTGACTTGTCATAGTAGGAAAAGCCCAGCTGAAATTGATAACCTTAACGATGGCTCAGTTCCATCAAGTGTCCCAGTAAGCTATTTCAGTGAGTCAGCATGCACAATACCAGGACTTCTCCTAAGTGGAATGCAGCCATCAGTAATGGTTTAATACCAGGGCCTCTCCTAAGTGGAATGCAGCCATCAGTAATGGTTTAATACCAGGACCTCTCCTAAGTGGAATGCAGCCATCAGTAATGGTTTAATACCAGGACTTCTCCTAAGTGGAATGCAGCCATCAGTAATGGTTTAATACCAGGACTTCTCCTAAGTGGAATGCAGCCATCAGTAATGGTTTAATACCAGGGCCTCTCCTAAGTAGAATACAGCCATCATTAATGGTTTAATACCAGGACCTCTCTTAAGTGGAATGCAGCCATCAGTAATGGTTTAATACCAGGACCTCCTCTACTAAGTGGAATGCAGCCATCATTAATGGTTTAATACCAGGACCTCTCTTAAGTGGAATGCAGCCATCAGTAATGGTTTAATACCAGGACCTCTCCTAAGTGGAATGCAGCCATCATTAATGGTTTAATACCAGGGTCTCTCCTAAGTGGAATGCAGCCATCAGTAATGGTTTAATACCAGGACCTCTCCTAAGTGGAATGCAGCCATCAGTAATGGTTTAATACCAGGACCTCTCCTAAGTGGAATGCAGCCATCAGTAATGGTTTAATACCAGGACCTCTCCTAAGTGGAATGCAGCCATCAGTAATGGTTTAATACCAGGACCTCTCCTAAGTGGAATGCAGCCATCAGTAATGGTTTAATACCAGGACCTCTCCTAAGTGGAATGCAGCCATCAGTAATGGTTTAATACCAGGACCTCTCCTAAGTGGAATGCAGCCATCAGTAATGGTTTAATACCAGGGCCTGTGCTCTTCCTACTATGAAATGTCAACATGTCTGCTGTGAAAAAGGTCTATTGCCCCTTTTAGTATTTTTGTCCACAGCAATCTCACCAATCCTTCCCACAAACATCCCATTTAGAGAGGAAATGCAAACATAACATGAACATAATGTAAACATATTCTTTGTAAAACTTTACAATCTTTCCCCAAAAAGAATCAAGCAGGCCTGCCTTGTTGCACGATCCAAATGTTCTTCAAAACGTCAGGTCCCGGTTAATGTTCCTCGATGCGACCGGTGTCACTTTTTTCAACGTTCTTTTATCAATTTTCTTCTTCAAATGCTATAAAATTTAATAAAACACCCACATTCAAGGAAAGTAGCGAACTGATCATTTATTTTACATGTGAATGGCGTTGTACGGAACCATCCACGTCAGTTTTTTGACAATTTGGTTGAGAGCAACCTAAATTTCTGATATAGAAACTTTTTGAAAATGGGTCAAATTTGACCCAAGGACACCAGGAGAGTTAATAAAGTATACCTTCTTCCTATTCTTATACATGGGTTTTTTGAACAAGTAAAATAAGATATTCTATTTGACTTGGCTATTGCTGAAGCATACTGTCCGACCATCCAGATGATGGCTTCTTTTAGCCCACTTTTTCCTCCTGTTATCCCCAGTGTGGACAACTGATACCTGTCTGCAGCTATAATGCTGGAACTGGACAATTTAATCATTTTATGATCTTCTGTGTATGATATAGGACTACAACAACTATTACTAAAGAATCCAGGATTACTATACAGTACCACGGCTATATACATCACCACAAGGTATGATCACAATGCATTAAAATTACAATGTATAAATCATCCATAATTACAGAGGCCAGCTGTCCGGATGATGCTGTTTTTAAGCTGCTTTCACCAGCTGTTGAAAGAGGGGGAGAACTGCTATATGCTGAGTGCTGGGAGTTCTTGGCTGGTGCAGGTAGTTTGGATACATAGAGGGGGAGGGGGGGGGGGTTGTATCCCAGAGACTCTATCTGATTAAACTTGTATTTGTATCCATAGGTGGGAGTCAGCCCTTTGATCATAAGATCATAGGGGTTATACTGCACTCTGCAACCTTCTCATTTATTCTTACAATTTGCTATACAAACTAAAGACCATGTTAGAATTATTTTAGTTTGAATGGACTCCGATTGTAGCTGCAGCTGCTGCATCGACAGAGCACTGCCACAGTAATGACTGAATCCGCTTTTTTAACATTTCAAAATAGCAAGAATCAGGTCTCATGTCCACGTGAGATTTACAGAAACTCACTGGTGCCTTCATCTCCAGCAGGGCGCAATGCGCTCTTGTTCTTGATCTTCTCAAAAAGACAACTGCGACCCATTTTTAATGCTGCTGCTGCCGCTACAATAATGAGAGCCAAGGTAGCCAAGGATGTTACACCAGCTCCACGTTAGTTATAGATTTTAAAGTGCTTCTGCTAGTGTAAAAATCACATAATAGCTGAAGGCCAAAAAATATGTTTTTGATATGTTTGAAGAATATAAACCCAGTTTGTGCCTTAGATCTCAAGGAACCAGTTTTCTGTGCCTCCAGTCAGAAAAGGCAAACATGGTGGAGATGGATTTAGCAACGATGCTGCACACACACCTCATGACGCAACTTTAGCCACTTTCAAGGCCAACTTTTCAAATTGTCCTATTTTTCCAGGCCACTGATTCATTTCCTCCACTGCACTTTGATTTCATTTACTTCTAATTTCCTTCTTTTTAAATGCCTTTATTTGTCTCGTGTAGAGTCCAGATTGCGATTCATACTAGCTCGACGTTCAGTGCGAAGGTTCCTTCTTGACAAAAATATACTGTAACACAAGGTCCACTTACTTTCTTTCTCTGGACTTTCAAAAAACATCTAACTGTCTTCCTCTGTAGATTGAGGGGGGTGAAGAAGACCAATGCTAGAAAAGAAAAAAAACAAACACCAAGGAGGAGCTTTAGTGAGAGTTATTTTCTGCTTTATTACAGGGATAAGGTCATTAAACAAGATTTCAATGTTCCAGGGGTACACTGCCATTGGTCACAAAATAATAAGTATCAAAAGAAATGTATATTTGCTTACCAACGTGGCATCATGACTTTGCGTAAACATACACGCCACTTTCCTAAAGCCAAATGGTGTGTTATCTGTAGGCATTTTGAGCTATCCGCGTGTATGTCTACGCTGTATACAGCGGATGTAAACATACACGCCACGTGGCGTCTTATCGCGAGAACGTGCCGTACTATCGCGAGAACGTCACACGCGTGTAACAAAAAACAACAAAAACAAGGTTGGGTTTAGGAAAAGAACACTGAAAGGCTTTAGTAACACAAAAACACGACGGTGACCAACGTCACACGCTTAGGACAACAATAAACAGTTGGGTTTAGGAAAAAAACATTGGGAAAGGCTTAAAAAAATGAATAAAAAAAACATTTCAAAAACACCACGCGCGGGATGCGATCCCCGCTCTCGTGGGTGGAAGTCCTGTGTTTTCCTTTCATACTACTCGCTACGGCAAAAAATCCACACATAAATATTAACGATTATGCGTCTTGATAAACACGCCACAATGGCATATGAATTGGCGTGTCATACATACGCCACTTTATGAGATCAGTCTGGCCTTTACTGTCAACCTAAATGATATAAATGCTCATAAATTAAGAAACCACCTCAACAGGGAATCCATCATTTGTCTGATGGGTGTGAAAGGTCGCAGAATTTTAGCGTGAACTAGACATTGGAAGCTTGCGAGCCCAGAGGGGACTGACATCCACGTTTTCTCACTGTAAAAGAAAAATCACTAATGCCTGGGACCAGATTAAGATTCCTCCTTTTTTTTTCAGCCTGCAGTGATTTCCTTTTCATTTCTTCTGCCATATCAACGCTTCACATCTCCCCCTCCATATGTTTCACCTCTCTCTCTGAGTCGGAGAGAATCCCCACCGCCCCCCTCCTCCCCCCAGCTCCTCTGCTCTCCCTAATAAGCCAGAGTGAGATTCCTTGGCTTGACAGCTGTTCCAGATGGCGTTATTACTCCGCGGTTTCAGTCAGCTGGCTCAGGATGGTGGCGGTCCCTTCCGTCGTGCCCATGAGCCAACATCAACACCAACATATGGCGTCGTTATGTAATACTGTATCTGTTAACGGTGATCACCCAACACGCTCTCCCTTCTTTCTGTCCACTGGTGGTTCATTTGGACAAAAGCTGGGTTCAAGGACTGCAGTATTTATGGATGCTCATACAGCGGGAAACGGAACATAGAAGATGATACACTGGACTGGACATTTAGGACTGTGTCAGTGTCACAACATTACATTTACTCACGTTACTGTAATCGGGTAGTTTTTTTGTATACTTTGACTTTTTTTTGAAGTTTTCAAAATCTGTACTTTTACTTATGTATGTAAGTATTGTACTTTGCTAAATTTTTTAATCACATTTGTTACGGAGTTAAAAAAAAAGTAAATAAAAAAGGTCTCTTTTTTTATCCAAAGCGGCTTTGTGCCATTATCAAATTGCAAAAGATAAATAAGTATAAACAGTAGAAATAAGATATTAAATGATAACACTTTACTTGAAGGTATCTATATAAGGGTGACATGACACTGTCATGACTCATGATCCCTAACCCTAACCCTGACCCTAACCCTGTTTATGACATGCTCATGTCACGCTTATGTAGATACCTTCAAGTAAAGTGTAACCTATTGAATAAGTATGAATATAAAAAAAAGTATATCTCCCCACCCTCGATTTTCATACCGGTTATTTTATTTATCAAAGTAATAGTACTTAGGTACTTGCAAGAAGAATATTTTTGTACTCTTTCCACCTCTCAGTCATCAGTGTTTCTGCTCCTACAGAGCTCACCCCCCCTCCCATTGCATGGCTCGGTTTTGCTCAATCTGACATAATATATTTCATTTCTCCCTATATGAAAATAGTTTTCTTTTCTTGTGGAAATTCCACAGTTGCAACGGTTCTGTAGCCTGTTACATTTTTTGGGGCATTTTAGGCCTTTATTTTTATAGGACAGCAGAAGACATGAAGGGGAAGAGAGAGAGAGAGAAAGAGGGGTGGAATGACATGCAGCAAAGGGCCACAGGCCGGAGTCGAACCTGCGGCGTCTGCGTCGAGGAGTAAACCTCTATATACGGGCGCGTGGTCTACCAGGTGAGCTAACCAGGCGCCCCTTATGTTGCATTTTTGTAATTCTCTTCCACTTTTGCATCTCCTATTGCGTAAGTGGCAGAGGAGGAGGTCCTCTTGGAACAGCCTTTTTCAACCAGAAAAATCTCTATTCAATATATATATTTAATGATGTGTAATGTCAAAGCAGTCACTCGTATTTATGAACCCGCAGATAATATAAGCTCTGCAGGGTTGGGGTTTTTTTTTTGTACTGGAGCTTGTTTGAGCTAATTGTTTTTGTTTTCTGGCCCACAAATGTACCGTTCTTTTAGTTTCCTAGTGTAGTTCTCCGCTGCAGCGGGCAGCTGTTTCCAGCGATTAACAAAAGGTGATAAACCAACATGTGCGCCACATGCTGTGTTGGGAACTGTAGCTGCTGTACGCCGGGAAAGGTTTTTGAGACACTGACCCGTTCCATTAAACCAGAATTGACTTGCTATTATCTCGACATGTCTGTTCTAATAAAGGTGATCGGCATAGGCCTATATTCAAATATTGTATTCAATACATGATATATATTGCAAAGTGCAACTGAGATGGAGTGCATTGTGAATTTGATGCGAAACAGAAACGAGGGCGACCGAGCGTGTGTCCAGGGGCGGATCTACAGGGGGGCAAGGTGGGGGGGGGCAGCTGACCCCCCACTGTAGGGCCTTGCCCCCCTAACTCTTTGGTGTTCAAAAAACTTTGCTTGTAAAAACAAACTGCCACTATGTGCACAGGCTTCTTAAAACATTGAAACAAACATTTATATTAATTCATAATAAATAATAATTGTAGATGTAATCTTAGCCCCCTGCCCCTCAAATACTACGTCTCTGCATCAAGCAGAGCGTGCACATTCTGGGCACACACACACACACACACACACACACACACACACACACACACACACACACACACACACACACACACACACACACACACACACACACACACACACACACACACACACACACACACACACACACACACACACACACACACACACACACACAGCGAGTCTGCTGCGGGGCGGTGGCCCTGCATCCCGGCGAAGACTGGAGCGACCGAGCCGAGCCTCGGAAAGTGAAGTCAGCTTCCCCAGGTGAAGTTAAAACACACGTTTCATCTAAAGTTACATTTGTAATAATTATAATGTCTGCTAAAGGCGAGTCAGCATCAACAACAGCGCGTCCATTACGTTAGCCAAAAGTCAAATCGCTCCCTCGTGGTTTGTAAGAGCATTCTGCTGTTTGATTAGTTTGATTTCAGTAAAGACAAGAAGAGCATAATACAAAATATTACAAACTGGCATGTTTGAATTCATAACATTTACAGAGGGTCGCCGTTTCGGTGGCGTTACGTTACAACACACTACACAGTGCTTGCTGAGACCGATCATATGTATATGATTAGTTAAGGAGTATTATAAAATCCACTTCCTCTCACATATCACGGCAATACGGCTGCACAAATTAAACCAGGCAACATCCTTTACTGTCAAACTGGGAAAACAACAAATACAACGGGGTTAAGAAGGCTAGTCTAAACATAACTGATGTGTGCATGTAATAAATCTCGTCTGATGTTATGTTTTTTAGGCTACTTATATTAGCTACAGGGCCATACAGTGTAATGGAATAGAAGAATAACAAGAGCTTTTCACATCTTGACTTTTGCAGGCCAGAGTAGCTGGAGATATTAGCAGAAGCCTAAAAGTGGGGATATTGCCAGCCAAGAAAATCCTGAGATGTGCACAGGAGGAAGAGGAGGAGGGAAATGAAGAAGGAGAAGACAGGAAACTGGAGAGACCAGGCAGGTCAGACAGAGGAGGAGAAGACCACAGAAGGGGTTGCAGAAATGAGTGAAAGAGAAGAGGGAAAGGAAGAATTGACAGTGAGGGATGAAGAGGAGGCTGCAGCTTCAGAGAGAGGGACAGAGGCAGAGAGAGATCAGGAGGAGGCAGATGAAGATGACAGAGAGGAAGAGGAGGCTGCAGTTACCCCTGGACCATATGGTTGGTTTATATTCTCCTTACATATAAATTGCAGTACAGTAACATAACATGTCGTGACATGACCTTTTTTTTTGTTTTTGGCTATTTCCATTCTGTTGTATATGTTATAGGGTTAGATATGTAAATATTTACATATACAACAACAGTTCACTCTTCTCAAGACACTTTACAGATAGAGTAGGTCTAGACCACACTCTTTAAGTTACAAAGACCCAACAATTCTCCCAAGAGCAAGCATTTGGTGCAACAGTGGCGAGGAAAAACTTCCTTTTGGGCAGAAACATCAGACAGATCCAGGGTCTTGGTGGCCCCTGCCGGTTAGATACAGATGGATACAGATATACAGATATAGAGAATTATGATTCATAATAATGGTAATTATAGTAACAAAAAAGATAATGGAACTATGACTAGAAATAATAGTTGTAGCAGTTTAGGGCGTAGCAGGGCGTTGCGGGCCGTAGTATGGCATAGCAGTTTACATATGGGGGTTCCCATGTACCGTCTTCCCCTGCCACCCTACCAAGATCTCTTGCTACCCCTTTGCCCCCCATGTAAAATTTCTAGATCCGCCACTGCGTGTGTCTGATGTCGATGTGGGCATTTCCGTATGCCAGGACCCTTCATGAACCCTTCATGAACCTTTCGCTCCTTTTCTTAGAACGGTCAACTGTTCGTCGAATCCGGACCCTTTCATCGCACCCCAACCTTCCCACCCGCCCCTCAACGCCACACAGACGCACGCGTTCACAATCCGTACGGGCACATGGCGAGATACACAACCTGACGCACGCACAATCACAAATTCACACTGTGCTCAGATATGCTGCAGTGTGTTGATTGGCCCAACGCGCACACACACACACACACAAGCACATCACGACATACATCTGTAAGCCACACACTCTCACACACACACTCACACACACACACACACACACACACACACACACACACACACACACACACACACACACACACACACACACACACACACACACACACACACACACACACACACACACACACACACACACACACACACGTCACGCTCCTCAGTTGGGGCTTACTCTATTGGCTGGTCTTAACTGCTTTGTAGTATTTTTAGGCCTGTTATTCCTGGGCCTGTCCTGGCAGGCCACTGGGAGGGTATATAAGCCTCCCCCCCCCCCCTGCAACAGGGGACCACTCAGAACACACAGTGGAAACATCTCTGCCCGACAGTCCAGAAAAAAAAACACCCAGCAAGCGTTTTCAATCCTCTCAGGGTGAGTAAAATCTTCCGCGACTTTTAGGGATGTAGCGACAGTTCAACCTGCCTAGACTGGCTTCACCCACCTTTGCTGTTGTGGGTGTAAATCTAACATAAATCTGCATTTTGAAGAGTTATCGTTAACATTGTATCGGTGATGGTAAAATGCTGTGTGGTTTTGGGAGGGAAATGCATATCGTGATTATATTTCATCATTGGGACTGGATTGACTCCAGCATGAGTGGTGATAACAGCTCGATGGTGGTTTAAGCCCCCGACGTCGACTTCAAGGCAGCACTGCAACCGTTGAATTCAAGGCACCTAACCCTAACCCTAACCCTAACCATTGCGTAATCCTAGTGCCTTCCAGGCAGCGCTGCCTGGAAGACGACGTTGGGGGCTTAAAACACCAAACACCGGTGATAACCTTATGGTATCCTTTGGGACCTTTACCGTAGTCCCACTCCAGGAGGGCCGGAGGTCAGGGTCGGCTGCAGCATAGTGTAGTGCCCACGGAGCTGATAGGGCTTAGTAGCCTGCTGAAGGACACTTGAGCTGGGCAGATACCATGAGATACAACTTCGTCGTCAGTTTACACTGAAATTCATTTTGCGATCCCGAGCAGCTCTGCTTAACCCTTGTGTTGTCCTCGGGTCAAATTTGAAAAATATGGGTTTCTTTCAACCAAATTACCCACAAATAACGTGGATGTATGTATTTACGTTGTAGAGAACCAATAGAATGTTCTTTGCAGGTAAAACCAATGATTACTTTCATTGAATTTTGGATGTTTTATTCAATTTTGTAGCATTTGACAAAAAAAAAAAACAGCATTCTGACTAAACTTTGACATAAACTAGTCTGTGATCCACTCAACATCCTCTAAACTTTACTATTATTCATAATAAATCATAATTTCTGCTTTTTGTAACTAAAGAATTTGCTATAATGTCTTTTAAATTAGTTTTATTGACCATGAATAAAGAAAGCATTGAGAAAAGCGCCAAAAAAAGTAAATTTTTAAAAGGGGCATTATGCAGTTTTGGCCATTTCTCGCTTTTTGCTGGCAGGTTTCTCTATAGAGCTCCCCCTACAGCTTCGGAATAGATATTTGACAACACTGTGTGACTTTGACCCGAAAGGACAACAAATTAATGGTCGAAGACAACACCAGTCAACAACAATTACACACATAGTACAAAAGATGAAAACATATCAGCAGCCACGACAAAGAAATATGTCTCATGATATCCTCGGATCCAGACCTTAATTGGCAGCACACTGATTTTGGTTTAGCAACAGGATAGATTGATGTATAAAAGACTTCTTGAGCCTGTTGTGTTTCATCGAGGGGACTGTTAGAAGGCAGAAGTCGGTATTCATAGTTTAAAACTTGCACAGAGTCAGAAGAGATGCTGCTAGTTACTCGTAGGGGTTGGGTACGTTTGGATTTTTACGATTCCGATGCCGAACCGGTACTTTTAAAACGATTCCGATTCCTAAAACGATGCTTGAAAAACTGAAAAATGACATCAAAGAAAGCTCTTTTATAGAGCTTTTTTAAAAAATTGAAATAATTAAAATTTAACAATACATTAACGTTTAAAGTACTTAAATATATAATAAGAAAGAGAAAGGGTGATATTTTTATGTCTGTTTCGGAGCGACAGAGGGAAAATATTTCAGTCGACACATTAAGTGGAACCGAAATGAGGAACCGGAAATTTGCGTTCTAATCCAGTCCGATTCCTACCGGTTGCGTAGGAACCGGTTCCACTATGAAACAGGGTTCCTACAAATCCTACTACCGGTTTCGGTGCCCAACACTAGTTACTTGCCAACATGGGGCTTCTGCTCGGGTCGTCTGGTTGAAGGATGGTCAGTGTTCTCCACTGTGTCAACCTGCTGTCCCTTCAAAAGAATACGACTTTTTTTTTTTTTTTAACAAATTACTAAATTTTAGTCAAAATGTGTTCACACATGTTGCACATTCCTGAGGCATGTTGAATCCGCCCATCAGTCTGTCTGCAGGTTCATCACACACACACACACACACACATGGAGCTATAAGGTCATCCTAATCTGGTGAAGGCTTTGACTTTCTTCGCGCTGTTTGCTGTGACAGTGACTAATCTTTCCAACCTTTTGCGTTCATTTCTGGTCATGAATAGACATGATATAATTGCCAATTCATCACTGTCTTACACAGAATAGTACTGTATGGAATATACTTTCTGCTTCACTCAGTGCCCCATGTGCAACAGTGCTGTATGGATCTTTCCTTTTGTCCCCCCCCAATATTTTGAAGAGGTAGATTTGTCCTCCCTTTAAAAAATATGAAAGACATTCCCACTCCACGAAAGAGGTAAAAATATCATTCAGGGGGCACGTACGGAAAACAACAATTGGGTGTACTTGTGCTACATTGGGCTTAAAAAACTCAACAGGAGCACAAAGAATAAAGATAGATTCATGTAGATTTAGACTTAAATTGAGCTTATGGCCAACAGATTTGTTGTTGAGAAGTACATAATACCAAAAAACAACCATCCCGAAACACGTGTGATGTTTCGAATATGATTAAAGGTGCCTTAGGTAGGATTGAGAAGATCCAGGACTTAGCCAAAAAATGTGACCATTAACAACTTCTCAGTCCCTCCCCCTTTTCTGCTAAAGCCCAAAACAGTCTCCTAAGCCCCTCCCCCTACAAGGGAGAAAGAATGTGTGTGCATGAGCAGTGATTGACACGCAGTTAGACACCCCCCCTGGCCCTGAATGGTGCATCTGAACAGGGAGCTGGGGATTTTTGCAAATCACACTACAGGCTGGAGGTGGTGCCAGAGGAGCTGGATTTTTTTATTTTTTTATTACTTGCTTCATGTAGTTCTACTGGAACATAGGGTCAGTTTCAGCAAATATGACAGAAAGTTAGTTTTATAAGTCTTACCTACTGCACCTTTAATAATAATAATTTCCCATTTTGCACCATAAATTGATGCAGAAAAGGCACAAATTGTTGCATAAAGATTCACCAGAATGCAGGAAATGAAGCGTTTGACGCTTAAACTTTTCCAGGGGGTCAGTTATGATGTGTGCCCCCCCCATAATGTTGAAACAAAACCTACACCCTTGCCTGTGTCTCATTGTAAGCTATTAAACAAGGTACTGAAGCCCTACCTACTCCCAGGACTAAAAATATTGGCTAAAAATAACTCAAAGAAAATGGCTGCTGTCTTTTGAATAGTATCTCCCTTCTCTTCGGTCAGGGCGCCATGCTTCCAGCGTAATGTCAGCTTCAGTTGCAACCCAGAAGTTCTCCTTCCCCTTCTCCTGTGCTGGTGCTGCACGCCTCTCTCAGCCAGACCAGGGGACCCAGAAGGGATGCGTACAGGTGAAGCCCCTGCAGCTTCATGACCTCCAGGAGAACCCGATCTTGAGCGAAGCGAGCCCTGCTGCTGTCGTAGGAGCTCTGGTACAGAATGAGAACCATGCCCAGGAGAGTCCAAAGCCCCCTCCTGGGGGGTACGCAGCAGCTGCCCGGGTCCTGCAGGTCTGTGCTGAGGCTTCCCAGAGTGCTGTGGTCCCCAGGCAGAGTGCATTTGAGAAACTGACCGTTGAGAGTGAAGATCAGCGTCCCGCGGCAAAGAGACAGCTGTCGTCTGAGAGCGCGGCCAGGACCATCACCGTGGTGAAGAAGAGTGCAGTGAGGAAGGAGGCGGAGGAACACAGGGACCTGAAACCCAAAGCACACCTGGGGCCGAGTGCGTCGCCGCACCCTGTGGCGGTAGGGAAGAGGAGGCGTCGAAAGGACCTCTTTACCAACTCTGAGGTCTTCCACAGGGTTGATTCCCATGTCATCAGGGCAGGAGCAGAGGTGATGACACACATACAGTACAACAGTGTCCCCCCATGTAATGCAAGTCTGGTGGGCCACCACCAGGCCTAAGTCACTGGGAATTATTTAGTAATGAATTTTTTAAACTAGTTACGGTGGGGCTGCTCGGTTGGAAAGTTAGACAATGTTATATTTTCGAATTTCCAATTAGCTTTTAGCACTGACTAAATGTACGGCCCTATGGAATCTGTCTCATAGCTCCTCAGTTCTGCCCATGATTCTGATATCGCAAAATCTTTTGGGCTCTTTTTGGCGAAAAAAAGACACTTGCCACTGGGCTAAAGAACTTTTCTGGGGGAAACCCAGATCCTGGAATAACAATATTAGGGCTGGGTATTGTTCAAAAAAGTGTGATACCAGTACCGATACCAATACCGTGACTTCAATACCGGTTCTTAAAAGATACCAATTTTATATCCCCAAAAAAATGACATTACAAATCTTTTTATTTATTTTTCAGCTCCGACTACGTGAGCCCTGAGCGTAACGTCGAGTTTTTCCTGCCTGTGCCAGTCTATGACGTGTAACGTTAGCCAGCCAATCAGCAGCATTACTAGATCTTGGTAGAAGAATGCTGCGTGCTTATTGGCTCCCTGACACTGATGAGATTTACTCCTTAGGTGTTGAAATTGGGTATTGATACTAAATACTTTAGAGGCAATTTGGCCGGTGCCTAAAAATAATGATTGAACTCGGTGACCAGCCCTACATAACGTAGGGAGTGCTCACATTTTTACTGTTGGCGGTCATAAAGTGCAAATCTACTTACCAATGACTAACATCAGTCCATGCTTCATCTGTTAAGCTATGCAGAACAACAACTCTAGCTCATCCATACTTAAATAAGAGGACCAAAAGATAACTAAGAACACCAAAACACAAAGCCAAAACAGTACTCATCTACTGCAGTGAATACCGCAGCTCTCAGGCAGCACTGACATCCTCGAGCTTGGATGAGTAACCGGGTTCGTTCAATGCACTAAATGACACGGAAAGACGATGTATGATGAGGAAAACACTTGAATGAAAGTTTTTTTAAACTTTGGACACCTATATATACATTAAACAAAAACGAAAACATATTTTATCTAACAGTTAATATTTATTGTGCGTTTGTGTGCTGCAGCTGAAGGATAATTGTGTGTATGATGTGAAGACGATAGTACAGAGCATCACCCAAGGAGCCAGAAATGAGCTGGAGAGGCTGCGGGCCATCTGGGTCTGGCTGTGCCACAACATCGGTGGGTATTTGACTCAACTCTATGTACTATAAGGGAGGCATGGGATGGCACCATCCCCCCCCCCAACCCATTGGGCTAGAGTGCTGTCAATCTGAAAATTGTGATTTCCATTGAATCAGAGAACTGTCACTTGGCTGCCTTTTCTGCCATGTTCCCTAGCCCACGTAACATGACCAATTCATGTTTCCATAGTGAATATCCAAAACATTTTTAAAGTGGCAGACTGAGCCTATAGAAAATGTGTATTGTATTCGTATATACAATTTGTTTAAAATGAAAAGAAGTGAAATTACTAATGAATGTTGTTCTATTTAGCAGAATTACATAGTGTTGTTTTATCCTATCCAATGTTTCCTATGTTTCTTAGCTGATTTTCTATGCTGTATTCTGATATCCCGTGCCACCCACACTTAAAAAATCCTGGAATAGCCCCTGGTAATATGGCACATTGTGAATTTTAGAATCTGTGAATGTTTTAGAGCAGGTGTTATATTTGTTATCCTTGTTTGGGAATAAAAGGAATGTTGTGTTCACAGAGTATGATGTGAGTGGGTACCTTGGCCACTCACAGAAGCTGAGCTCCCCAGAGGAGGTGATAGCGGCCGGTCGGGGCGTTTGCTGCGGCTACTCCAGCCTCTGTACGGAGATGTGCAGGTAAACACAAAATAAACTTAATCAATCCATCTTCATTCGTGTAGCACATTTTTCTAGAGGTGAGTGCAGTTCAAAGGGCTTCGCAGATGACCGACCAGCCGATGATTAAACAGAAAAAGTGTAAACCGTAAAACTATAAAAGAAACAAAAAATATTTAACAATTAGAGACCAATGCACGTGAGGCAATAAACATGATGAAAAGTTATAAAATAGATTTAAGAGCTATAATGAGAGTCATGATAGTAAAGCAGGGTGAAATAAAAACTAGATTAAAAGACAAAGCAGGAATTAAAAGAGGACAATAAAAAAGATTTAGAAGATAAAATAAAAATAACAATAAGATGTAAAAGCGAGACTAAAAACTAGATGGAATAGACAGAATAAGAATTAAAATTGATAAGGGGTATAAAAAGATGTAAAATAATGACCAGCGATGAAATAAGAGTATCCTTTAACAATGTAGAAACAATAAAATTATGTAAATAATGTCTATAAATCATTCTTAATCAAAGGCCCGGCTGAATATAGGTTTACGTTGAACATTTTTACTAAAAACTATTCCTCAAATAAATGACATCAATGTCTCACAACTTAATGTCTACACATATAACGGCACAACAGTTGGTCATTTTTAAAGACTAGTTTTCCCCTTTTATTACAAATACCTTATATTCAAATGGATCACCTAAACAAGCTGAAACCAGGCTGCGGGGTTATGCCTCATTGATATTTTCCTAGTTTTGACTTGAACTTACTCAGGGTTTTCCCTACTATTATCATTTTGGGAGCATGCCTATGTTCCCACAGCCCTATGTTCCCACATTATTTAAGATTTTCTTTCCAAAATTAGGCCCTATGTTCCCACATTTACTTTTTCATAAATTTCTATCAAATTTTATCCCCCTAAGCCTAACCCTAAAAAATCTTGTGGGAGGATAGGGCTTACATTGAAGGGAAATGTAGGAACACAAGACCTAATTTTGTAAATGTCCCAGAAATGTGGGAACATAGGGCCTAATTTTCAGTGACAATGAAGTCGATGCGAGCACCAAAATTCATTCTAATCATTCTATTGCCATTCTTCCATCCACCCATTTGGTATTGTGCTGCATTCTGCATCCTTGGTCCCTTCTAAGTTCAAGATAGACCTTTCTATTATAAATAATGTGCATGGAACTGATTGTGTTCAGGACCCACTCGACAGCACAAACAATAACCTTCAACTTGAGCTTACGGACACAAGGATACAAACAAAAGGCAGTGAGCGTGTTCCGTATGGTTTGTGTTTACAGAGAGGTCGGCATCGAGTGCCAAGAAGTGCCGGGCCACAGTAAAGGCATCGGGTACCTTCAGGGCCAGAGCCTCAAGCATGTGAAATCGGATCACCTGTGGAACTCTGTGCTTCTGGGAGGACAGTGGTTCCTATTGGACGCCTGCTGGGGAGCAGGACGAGTAGATATGGAGCACGAAAGCTTCGTCAAAAGGTTTGCAAAAGGAAGAGGGACTAAGGTAACCTCACTCCGCCAGATGGATTGCTTCGCATTTGCTCGGCATATCCATCTGGGAACTCTCCGTTGGAGAACTTTTGGGGAGGGGCGAAAATACTGGTTAGCTGATTAGATAAACCATCTGCCTGTCTGGGGCCAAATCAACCAATCAGATCAAACTCTTGCCGAAACCAGTCTGGAGAAGAGCAAAAACATCTTTTCCTCAGAGAAAGTGCCGTTTTTTGCTCTTCTTTCAGTGAAGGAATACTTTCTAATTCGGATAAAAATTGCGCGATAGCTACGCTCATCTCATCCGTGGAAGCTGCCACGTTGTTTAGACTAACAGTCGCTTCTCGTTGCGTCACACCTAAACCTGCCTCAAAACCAACGCTGATTGGTCGGTTGTTTGGCGAACGGCTCCAAATTTTCTCTATCTCAAGATGCCAGACTGATTTGCAAGTGGAAAACTGGAGATCGCAAGATCAGGACGGTCTCACGAGGTTAGGACTAAGGACCCCTCCCCCAACATTCACCATTCAGCGGTAATGTAGTTTCAGAGCGAATATTTTCTGTGAAATAAGTCCAAACTTGGAATTTGAAACTGAATCGGAGTGATGTAGCATCTATCTGTTTTTACTGCAGTTCAATTCCATGAAAGCGCCATGGCGCTGCAACCGTGACAAGTTTGAGTTTGCTCGTTGGTTTATTATCGTACACACAAAACCAGCAGGGGGTTCGAGTCTCAAAGCAGTCTGCTGTCTCCATCTGTTCCCTCCAAGGTTCGACGATTTCTATTTCCTAACGGACCCGGAGGAGTTCATAGATTCTCACTTCCCCGATGAGGAGAAATGGCAGCTCCTGGACACGCCCATCCCCCTGGGGGAGTTTGAGAGGAGGGTCTTCAAGACCTCCACCTTCTTCACCATGGGGCTCAGGCTAATTCAACCTCAGCACTGTCACATCGTCACAGGTCCGTCTGGGATTTCACATGGCCTGCAAATGTATAAGTCCTCCCGTTTTAACACAATTTGAGGCAAATTCAGGCAACGATATTTAGATGTTTCCCAACCTACATCTATCAATCTTTCATATCTGTCATTTCAATATAAAGAAATATGGTCTTAAAACTGCTTAAAAAAAAAAAAAATTCCACCTGTGATTTCCTCCTCAGATGATGGCGAGGCAAACGTGTCCCTCAGCTTCTCCAGGCCAGCCACGTTTACCTATGAGATCACACAGCACCGGGACCTTCTCCACTGTGGAGCTCCGGAGCAGAAAGAGTCCAGCAACTCCTCCTTTGGCCTTCTGAACGTTTCCCATCGGAGCATGAAGCTGCAGCTCTTGCCGCCTGCAAGCGGCGTGTATGACGTGAAGGTGTTCGCCCGGCCTGAAACGGCCACCACGGCTCTGCTTTGGGTCTGCTCCTTCACAGTGGAGTGTCCGATCCCCAGGGCCAGGGAGGAGATCCCAGAGAACCCCTTCTTGTCTTGGGGCCTGCAGCCTGTTGCGGGGTCCCTGGGCATAACCGGCAGCAGCCAGGGCAGCAAGGCCGCCGAGGTGGAAGACGGCGTCTACGAGTTGGCGCTGAAGACGTCCAGGCCTCTGATGGTGCTGTGTGAGCTGGTCCACCCGGAGCTGGAAGCTGCTGTGGCCAAGCGCTGCCTGGCTTCTCAGATTCAACCTGACGCCCTGACCTGCCACGTCCTGTGTCCCTCGCGTGGCTTCTACCGGCTGTCGGTGTTCGTGCGAGACTACGAGAAAACGGAAGCCAAGTTCCAGAACGCTGCAAACTTCCTGTTGCACTGCAAAGGGAAGGTGGTCCGTCCGGACGAGCTCTACCCTCCCCACCTGGGCACTGTGTGCGGGCCGGGGACCCGCACGTTGGAGGCAGGGCTGTCCAAATTCAGCCACACGGCAGCGCTGGTGAGCACCCAGCAAGGCAAGTGTAACATCACCTTCCACAACCAGCGGGACCTTGAGCTTCACACAGTGCTCAGCAGGGAAGAGACTGAAACGGCAGCCGTCCCGCTATCACGCCACCTTTTCTGCACGTACACAGACAGCAAGGTGACGGTGAGCGTCAGCCTGCCCGATGCCGGGGTGTATCGGCTGGGGCTGTATGCCAAGATCACCCCCGGTGGAGATTTCAACCCCATGTGTGACTTTGTTCTGAGGAACAGCTGTGATCAGCCGGGTCCTCCGTTCCCCTGCGTCTACTCAGCCTGGAGGAAAGGCTTTGTGCTCTTTGAGCCCCGCGTGGGCCTGCTGGAGCCCCTCTCGTGGGTTCGCTTCAGGGTCCGGGTCCCCGGGGCCCAGAGAGTGAGCGTGATGGGAGAGGTGCGAACTGATCTGAAACTGAATAAGAGCAGAGTCTGGGAGGGTGAGGTTTTCAGCGGAAACGGTCTCCAACAACTGAAACTGGCCGCGACGTCAGGAGAGTCTAGTGACATGGCTGTTTTGATGACCTTTGACATCAAGCAGTTGGAGAAAGAAGAGTGAGAGAAAAATAATAATAACAAGAAAGCCCGGATGGATAGCTCTCTGAACATAGCTGTTAACTGCCTAATGAAGTCACTGATTTTGGACTAATGGAAATAAGACTGAGGTAGAAAATATTTGCAAATAATTCTAACTGTGAGCCGATCTTTCAGGTTTAACTGCATCAACACGACACGTCATAGGTCATCATAAGGTGTATGAAAATTTTATTTGAACTCTGTAGCACTGAAGTGATAGAAATGCAGTTCAAAACTTACCTGGCAATTGTTTGGATTTTTTTAAAAGCAATTATTTGATCCAGGTAGTATTCAGTACAAACATTGTGCTCAGTCCCAATATCATACTGATCAAGAGTGCATTTGTGCTATATTTACTTTTTAAGATGTAAACCTGCATTATGATATAATAATTGTCAAAAAGCATGCAATAAAAATATACTGTGAAAAGATCTAAATCTGGACTTTTTTTTCACAGTTGTGAAACATTGCAACCTTAGTTTTAACAATTACATGAATTATGTAATATAGTCTTAACAATTATCTTCAAACATTTGTTTAGGTTAAAAGTATAACTTTACAAAAAAAAAAAAAAAAAAAAAAAAAAAAAGGTAGCCTAAGGGTTAAGGCAACTAAACTTAATCAAAATATCCAGAAAGATGAGCGCCTGGGTAGCTCACCTGGTAGAGGGCGCCAGAGCGTCAGTCCTCGATGCAGCGGCCGCAGGTTCGGCTGGAATCTGCGGCCAATGCGGCTGCATGTCATTCCCCCTATCTCTACCCCTTCATGTGTATGCTGTCCTGTCACAAATAAAGGCCTAAAATGCCAAAAAATATACAGTAACAAATGATACATACTCAAAACCTGCTTGGAATTACTATGTACAACGTTATTGAGAGAGCTTAAATTGTCTGTTTTTATTAGCTGTTTTTTTTATAATTGATCACTATTTTGGAAAAACACTGACTAAAAAGTAATTCACACTCATTTGCCATTCGATGCTTTATTGCCTTACAGCTAAGATGCTAGGAATTTGGTGCAGTGTGCTCATTACAAAATAACAAAAAGCATTCATAACAGGACAGTCAATACCCATTAAAAGCACATGTAAACACCCCCCACACACACACACACATATGTTACACCCATTATAAAAGGGGAAGAAAAAAAAAGGAAAAATTAGAGTGCCAGTGCTGATCACCCTACAAGTCAGTGCAGTCAGGTTAGGGGGTTTGCAGTTTGCAGTGCTGCTGAACTGTATTCCAATATACAGAAAGGCATTTCTGTTATTTAGCCTACCCTCACTGATAATATAACTATAATAATAAAAATCATAAAAACACTTGGCAGTATAGCGCTATAAAATTCAACATGCACCACAAATGGCATTCTCAATACATTTGAATCAACACCTCTCAAAAACTGAACATCATAACCTTCCTGAAGGTAGGATTTACTGCAGGAATGTTGCATTAAGACTGCATTACTTTTAGCTAGGCATACGTAATAAACCGACAACTGAGTGTAGAACTCTTACAGCACAGTCACAACAGTCAAACCCATGGACGAGTTCATGTTGGGGTCACGGCTGGTGATACCAGAACATGCAACATATTGGCGTCTTAGCTTCAGTTTAAAAAGGAAAAGAACTCCCCCACATCCCACCTAATGAAAGTGGCTGTAGAGTGTACTATTGTTGCAGTGACCTGGGCCCACTCTGCAGGATTTGGCAGACGCCAGTGAGAGTGTTTACATGTAGCTGTCATAATAGCCCACAAATAGCCTCGTCTCACTGCCTCAGTAAAAATACAATAGAGGGGCGCGGGGGAAGAGAAGAGGGCGGTTAATGGTAGCGATATGGTAGGAGTGTGTTTTAAGTGTGTTAAGTGTATCTGCGGGTGTGGGGTCTTGCCTTGAGTCGCTGGGGAGAAACTGGCGGCACTGGTGGCAGGAGAGAGGCGAGGAAACACTGATGTCAGAGGTGAGCCATGTGGAGCGTTGTATCTGCCTGGCAACAATACCAGGACACACACACCCTTTCTTTTAGTAACACATACACACACATAACCTTCCTTTCTTTTGAACACAAACAATCTTCCTTTCTTTTATCCACACACACACACACACACACACACACACAATTCTACTTTCTTTTAAACACACACACAAACTTCCTTTTTAAAACACACACACAAACAAACTTCCTTTCTTTTAATAACACATACACATAACCTTCCTTTCTTTTTTTACACACACACACACACACACACACACACACACACACACACACACACACACACACACACACACACCCCCTTTCTTTTAAACACACACAGCATGAGGAAATGGGGGCTAAAACTGGGTGTGCAGGATTCCTCACATTCTCTCCAGCACTATTTCAGCTGCCATTTTTTCTTAACAAAGTGCGTTAATAGCTGGACACAAGAACCAACATTGATCAACCATATAAATATTTAATGGATTAAGTGGTGCAATAAAACAATCATTGGATTATAAAAGCATCAGTCACAGGAAAAAAACAGAAGTTACAGTAGTTTTGTGCAAATGCAATTCAGTTTTGCTCACTTTCTGTGAACACCCTCAAAACAAAAAATGTGGAAGTCAGTTTGGCACTTTTGAAGTTCTTTTTTTTTTTCCTTTCTTTCTTGTCATTACAATAGAGACCATAAGAAGTTTTTTCTTTTACTTTGGACGGCGTGTAGATAGCGGAGAAGAAATGAGCTCTTTGCCCCCCCCCCCGATCTAATTCTGCCATCACAACATCAAACACCTCTCAACTTGAATTGTCGTTACTGTTACTTGACACGAATAATAAAACATCCGGGTGTTTTTTTATACACGGCTGGCGGTGTGTGGCTACAGATATTAACCACAATTTCACCCCCATCTTCTTCTATCCCACTTGGGTTTTATAGGGCAAATATGTAATCTCAGGTATGGAAATAATAAATACACCTGAGCAAATTCCTCTCGCTGTCTGTGAGGACTGCGTGGGTTAAGAGCCTGCGATTCCCTTTTAACCTCGCTAGGACAGAACAGCTCCAACAATTAGTATCAACAGTCCCCCGAGGCCTGAGAAATATTAGGACAGTTAAAAATCCATTTCCAAGCCGCTTTATCCAATAAGCACAAAAATACCTTAAAATTATCCACTTCTTCAAGAAGTGCATATGTTCCACACTGATGGCCCCTTTTGAACACGGAGCCAATCTTTAAAACTAGAAAAAGAACAAAAAAAAAAAACCCTCTCATACTGCGTTATCACACTGCAGCACGAGAACACCACATTTCCCCCCTTTGTATAAAACCAATTAACACCAAACTTTGTTTTTGTTCCTATAACTTCAGCTACAAAATGGCTAGTCTCCACGTACAGGATGAAGACACCAGGGTGCTCAGTTTGCCAGAGAGCTGCGTAGCAGTCACACCGAGAGGCTTGTGGAGGGCTCTTTGGGCCCCCAACGTGCAAATAAGTAAGGGTCACCCAACAAACTTAAATACTCTTTTGGTTTTGTCCGTACCAACTAGGGCTGGGCATTCTAGTTCTAGTTCCCGCTATTTAGGATATTACTGACATTGACAAAGATGCAGCTTAAAGCTATAGTGCGTAGTTTCTGTCTCCTTGAGGAATTCTGAGAAATGACAACAACTCTGTTACATGCCTTCCGTGATTTTACACTGAAGTAATGAATTTGTAGCCTGACGTGGTCAGACTCAGATTCTAGTCAAACCAGAAAAGAAAATGCCTCTGCACTCAATTGGATAGACCTAGAACCAATCAGAGCAACGGATAGACCTAGAACCAATCAGAGCAACGGAGACAGACGTCACAGAAGCTGCGAGTCAAAGGCAGGCTTCGACAGAGCAAAAAGCAGAGGCGGCAGTTTCAGTTACTGCTGATCATCTGTCCATCATCGTATAAAGCCCGCCCTAGACAATTTGATTGGTCCGAACAGCTCTGGTTCGAGCACAGTTGCTGCACAACGGATCAAGTCCAGACTGAACTTCCCGACTTCAAATGTTGTGGGCGGAGCAAAGTTCGGCTGGCATCCAGCTAATGAATTTGATATCATTCGGTTGAATTGATGTTGTCCATGTACCAAATGAAAATAAGCAACCAAGAAATGTACTACTTTGAGCCTGAATACATTTTAAGCAAACAAACTGTACCGGTTTCAGCACTTGCTGTGGTACCCAGCCCGTATTCCAACGTCTTTTTGGTTAATTTGCAAGAATACTTGAATCTCCCTGAGCCCTCCAGCGGCCTCCCCCCTGTGTGACATTGC
Organism: Perca flavescens; assembly: GCF_004354835.1. Classification (NCBI taxonomy): domain Eukaryota; kingdom Metazoa; phylum Chordata; class Actinopteri; order Perciformes; family Percidae; genus Perca; species Perca flavescens. Next base: position 27,691,531 of record NC_041350.1, read on the forward strand.
CTACTTTACCTTCTGACTTAGTAAAAACAACAACATTGCTTTAAAGAACGACTCTATGGATCCCTTTCACCAACACTGTTGAAGGGCAGATATTCGCCTGACAACTCCTCCTCCCTGCCTGTGACAGGGAGAGGGATGGAGCTCTGAATGCGGCTTTAATCTCTGCTTTTCTTAGCCGTATAGCCAAGGCACTGCTGGATCAGAAAAACCTGACATCTCACGACCATTCAGATTCTCTTTGAGTTTTTTTCCTACAAAAAAATTGCATCTGCTTTTGCTTTTTGTAGCTTGTGCGAAAGGAGACATTTTGCTTGCACCTAGAATGTTCAATTCACAGTCTTATAAAAATACTATTTGTCGTTTTTTCGAGGTAATTCAAATTCTTAGCAGATACGTAAAATAAATGTGATTCTTTTCTCTTTGTTGTTGTACCAGTTTGGTGAAAGGCAATTTTTGTCATAAAATACGTGGAATTATATTCACATGACATCTCAACACATGCAAAATAGTGTAGACATGTATTTTTGTATATGTGTAAGTGGTAATTTGATTTAAATATCACAAACATTTTACATAACCCTCAACTCTTTAAGGACTACTCTTTGGTCTCTTGGCCAATTATAGTTTCAGTTTCACGGTTCTCTTTGACATGTGTCACAGCTTTCAAAGTTGTGGAACCTTCATACGTCAGCCTCACAACTATTTCACTGTCAATCAAGGTAACTCTCTGCAGTATTACATAACTACAGAGCGACAGCAACTGTTGCTCACAACACACTGCTTTGAGAATGCATCCCTGAAACGCTGAACAGAGGACCCAGCTCAAACAACAGTTATATTGTCAACAAAGGATTTATGTTACATACTATCATGCTCCACTTTAAAAAAAAAAAGCACTGTAATCTGTTTGCATTATGTTCCATCTGTTATTTGTAAGCGGAGGTAAAGCTTTTTCTTTTCAAGTGGCATCTCATTTTGCACAAAACCCTTCACTTGTTGTTTAGTGTGAGCTACAAGCACTCAAAGCCAGAATCCATTAGCTCACAGAACACAAGCTGGGAGAGACTGAGAATTTAGCAGCTCAATTCTTTGCTTTGTCCTTAAAGAGCTATTTGAGGGTACTGTAAGTACAATATATAAAGACACAAGATACAATTGCACTTTTTTTTATAGAGTAAAAGAGAAGGAGTGTACGAGAGGAGATAAGGGAATGAGTAACTTTGAGTAACTCTTGCTGGCTGGAACATGCCAGGGTAATACATGTTAGAGGCATACTTCATTGCTATGTTATGTGCTATCCTATGCATTAGATGATTCTTCTAAAAGACAGTGGCACATCTAGCATAAGATGGTATGGCTTGTTTAGATCATTAGAGTGGACTCTACTGAGAGGACGGATGGGGCCAGCAGTGTCAGCTCCGAGTTCACATCAGGATTATTTGAATCTGTAGATACTACCGTGGGGGCAGAGGGGGAATAACTTGCTAACAATGTTATCACTCTCTCTCGGTCTGCTGAAAACAAAAGTATTGATTTTTACTGGCTGTTGACAGCACTGATAGACATGTAAAAACACGACATAGCCAGTGTTGTAAACGGCAACCCAAAATACACTGAGGTCACAAGTGATCTAAAAATATCTTAGACAAGAAACCCAACAACGGTGAATATATGTTTACCACATTAGCAAGAATTCCCCCGTCTCCTAAGGAATTAGATTTTGGGTTTAAAATATTCTCTTAGCAAGATGGTAAAAATCTCAGAGTACTCATTAATGATTTTGGTATAGTAAGTGAACACAGGCCAATGCAATATACTCTACTGTTGTAGTAGCAGTACTAGGTGTACAATTGTATGAACATTTTAATGTTCCTTTGTCAGTATCAATTTACTCGAGACAAACTTAGCGCCACATGACCCAAAGATGAATTACTATGCATGTTACACTGCTGACCCCATAATGAATGAAAGCCATCACATCTCCAGAGAATGTAGCAGGGTTCCTACACATTTATAACTTCTAAATCCCACTTATATACCAAGCTTTCACTTTGAAATGCTTGGTTTGTTTAGATATACCAACTTAAAATTTTAGTGGGTCTTATACGACCCAAATATGCAACTGTACAAATGACTGCACTGGTTGTCCACCCAATCAAACACATTTTAAGCAATAGATTTTCAAAACCTGTGTAGAAACCCTGATAAGAGGAAGACATGCATACGCCATTAGTGTGACACACGAACGCAGAGCAAACAGTAGCATAACTACTCATTTAAACAGGACATAAAGTCTGATTCTCCGCAACATTACACCGCTAACACAAAGCCTTATCACTTTTCACTAAAGGCTCTACTCATGTTTACCCCAACAGGGAATTGAATCTAGGTTTTCCCAGATTATTTCATTTTCCCCCTTTACCTACCCAAAAGATTAAAAAAAACAAAAAACGTGGGAATGTTCACACCTATAACAAATGCAACAACAAATGAACATTTTGACAAAAAGGACGAAATTAGTGATCCACACCTGGCTGCAGTGATGCTTAGCTTAACTTTGTGTCTACCTGGTTTCTCACTCTTAACTAGCAGCATAATGAATAGAACACAGTGGTTTCAGATAAAGTTTCTGTTTGAGTGATTCAATATGCTTCTCGACGGCCTCGGCTGTTTTATAACTACAACACTTTGCTGCACGGACTGAAATCTGCTTTACTGCACTTTCATTAGATTCACTTTAGGAGTCTTAAAATAAAGCACTGGGACGGTGTTTAGCTATGTGATTAATGGCATCATTCATCAGTTGTCTGCAGCCAACAGGCTGTCCAATGTTTACAGCCCTGTGGCCAAGCACTCCCACTGCTGCAGCGTGGCACGCAGACAAGATAACAGGTGGGCCATGGATTGGGTGACAACAGAGGAGGAGCGATTCTTGAGAAACCCCACCAGGGAGCACACCAGAATCACACGGCTATCCATGCCTGTCCAGAAATAGAGGCATTAATTTGCTGTAGGAGTGTGCAGTTGGAAATTCCCTTCAATTGTGAAAGTCCCATAGCTTGCAGGCTTAGTGGGGCGTAATCACATTGGTTTAAAGATGGAGTCTTGTGTTACGTTATGTTGCAGATTTGTCTGCAGTTGTGAGCAACTCTCATCTCTTGACAAACCTGTCTTAATTGTGTAAAAAAAGTGACCACATCAATTTGTCGAATTTCATTTGATAAATATAATACCTAACTCGCCAAAGTGCTAACTGTACAGTTAGTGGTGTTGTAGTAGGAAGTAAGGCCATGTCATGTGTAACGGGTTTGGATGGGTGATGTCATTTTTTAAAAGCTCATTTGGACACAAATTAGGAAACAAAGTGACATAGTACATAGATAATGAATGGACTTCTAGCAGCAGCGTCTGCAGATGCATGTGGTGTGACCACACATTGACCATTCTAGTGGAGTGTTTAGTAGCCCTGGAGCCCTCCCTGTCCCTCCCACAGTGGTTCCCCTTAGAGTTAAATAAGACAGATGGAGGCAGTGGACATACAGACAGATTCTATCATGGATCAAACAGGTCAGGCTGTCCCTGCAGCTCCAGCTTACTGTTGAATTGCTCGACCTCTCTGTTGGCCTTGGCGAGGTACTCTTTAATAAACTCTTCCATGTCTGTGGTAAAAGCAATGTAAGGGCAACAGCCGCACAATCACCACGACAACAGTAAATATAGATGCAAGCAGACCTGCACAATGATTCACAATCACTGCTCTCAAAAAAGTTAACTTTCTATCTATATTTGTCAAATAAACTGTACACATTTTCTATGACTTATCAAACACAGAGCTGGATTTTTATTAACTAAACTGACTAACATCAAACTGTATCAACACCTGGTACGCTTTTGTTAAACAGCTGATTTAAGTGCACTGGTTTCTTTCTTTTCTTTAGCCTTTGAAATATGAAAATCCTCCAGTATTCCAAGCCTGAGTGACAACTTAGATGTACAGTAGTTGAGGTTCTACAATAGTCACCACTATGAAAAGGCAACGTATTCTCATCAAGGGGTTCGTATGATATTGCACGTAAACTTATGCAACACAATTTGTATGATATCTTACGAAATTACGGAAACTGGTCACTGGTTACGTGACAGTTAAGTATATGTACCTAAAGGTAACTGGGAAATGGCAACTGGGAAATGGCAACTGGTCACCGTTACGTAGCGTACTTGACAGTTAAGTTTATACACCAAAACAACTCCTGGTGGTGGACGAGTCCTGTGTCGTCCACCACTCCGACCTCCTTCCTACGCTGATTTTTTTGCTCCGGTCATAATTAACTACAGGCAGTAGAAGACGTTGCCTTACAGCAAACATTAATCCGGGGCCTACAATAATTAATACGTAGAATTATTTTGAATTACAGTGCATTTTTTTTTAGCTATACGTACAAGCAGTTCATGAGAATAGGCTGGAAAAGGATACAGGGATGGAAGTTCATTTTTTCTCCAAAGATGTCAACGTATTGATAACCGTTGTAAAAGAAGCCTGGTGGTAGTGGGTCCAGGTGCCTGGTCATCTAAACAAGAACATATAATATCAAGTTCAGTCAAAGTTTTTGACAAACAAACAAACTTTTTGCTATTCCTGTGGCATTCATGGACAATAAAAGTAAAGGTAGCCTGTGGAGGTTTCTTGTAAACAAACACAATTATGCTTACATTCATGGTTTATCAGAAAGCATATGTTCATGTATCCCTGGGGCCTATACAATGTGTTGAACGCATTTCATTCCACATGTATTTGCAAAGCAAGTTTTTTTTTGTTGATACATTTTAATAATTTGAAACTTGCATTATTTAGATCAACTAGAAGTGTTCTTCTCCATCTTTTGCCAGTTGCATCTGCTAAATTTCTTACAGCCACCAAGCATGAAACCAGCAGCTGGGAAGTGCATATGTGCATTGCGTGCATGCTAGTAATTCAATATAGGTACAAACAAAGCAGGTGCGCGCTCATAAAATCGCCCATAGTCAAGCTTTAATGCTGTTTTGTCCACACAAAACCCACAGGTAAAATTAAAATGATATTATAATAATACATATAAACACACTCACGTGTATGCTCTTGATTTCTTGTGGCGATAAAGTACTTTTAGTCTTCTTAGGCTTCTTTGTCTGCTTCTGTAAACACCAAACAGAAACAACAGCCTTGTGATTACACAACAATTCTTATATAGTACTTGACTGATGTTACCAATCATCATAGATCTATACATGAGTCTCAGTGTGTATTGCCATTAAAAACAGCAAGCCTATTTAAACGCCTACCTGCTTGGCACACAGCCGGAGCCAGTCCTTCAGTCCATCCTCAGTGAGGCCGACACCATCAAAGATCAGGAAGCAGGCCGTGGTGGGGTCTTTGGGGCCCGGGGTCAGAGGGACAATGCTCAGGCTCCCGCTCACTGTGTTGTAGCTCACCTCCATTAGTTGGTCTGAGTCTGGAGGTTCCAGAGATGAGCAAGTCACATCCAAGTCGCACATACAGTTCACACCTTGTGTAACACCTGCTTAGGGTTGGGCATTGTTTTGATTTTAACACATTCCGATTCCAATTCTTCCTTTTGATTCCGATTCTTTGAGGGGTGGAGTTGAAACGGTTCACATGCTTATATCACAGATAACAGGAACATTTCATTTTGATTCCATGGTGATTTACAGTTTTACCGCTTTTTCAAAGTAAAAATAAAGTCACACTTCAGAGTGCTGCTTACTGTGCTCCATGGCTGCAACACAACAAGCACCTGAAAGTACGGTGGCCGCTACGGAAACCGAAACTTGCGCGTGTTGAATTTGGAACCGATGATCGGATTCGAAACGATTCCAATAAAGAAACGTTTCAATTGGAATTGGAATTTTTTTAAACGACTCCAAGTTGGAACCGGTTCTCAATGCCCAATCCTACACCTGCTACAGTTCAGCAGCTCCATATGGAAACAACCACATGCTGTCGGAGGGGTGTTAATGTTTTAACATCTATACAACCTCTCTGTTCCCAAAATGGCTCACAGAACTCACGTGTGTGGTAAAAAGATAAAACATGTCAAATATGTCCTAACTTAATATAAAATATGTACTGAATGTGCAACAGCTAAGTACAAAAAAATAAAAGAAAGTAAAAAATAACTAAATATAAAGTGATGTAAATGATACACTACCCTAAAGACAGTGACTGAGATACACACTTGACACCAAGGGAATGCAAGTATTAGGATAAGGATGGTACTGTACAGTCTCCACATTCGTTCCATACTACTGTATCTTCCCAGGCTCTCTACAAAATATCTGCACATTCTCTGCACATCTCCTCACAGACACCTGCACTCTCTCCTCATGCAACAACTCTACACAGGTCTCCAAATGAAAGAAGAGTGAGAAAAAACTATGTGGAGGAAACCAAACCAGTGGACTATGAGCTGAATTCTAAACACCAGACACCAGAGCAACAACCGAGCAATATTCCTACCGTCAGGAGCTTCTTGCCTGCCTTGAGGGCAACCTTTTTTCTAATAATTCCCAAAACTGGGAAATGCAAATGCAGGTTAAATATTTACTATAGAAAAGAAGTCACATTTGTTTAGTAATGCTGAACAAAGTTCAAAGTTCTCTGGAATTAAAAATCTGATCTGAAATTTCAAAAAGTTAGCAGAAGTGGCATTGTATTTTTTTACGACAAAAATAAAATGAAAATGTGTTATTCCTACCAGAAAATCGGACTTTTCCCCAAACATTGTACACATTTCCTCGGAAGGGGCTTGGTCTTAGTGATGACTTCAACGCTACAGAAACATGATGAGAGTTTTAGCAGTTAGTACTGTGAAATAAATTGTTTAGAATATAAATGTTCTGAAAAGCAACATTGGCAGCAAGATGTCATAAGTGGATCCTTAGGGATCACAGATTGCTTCACAGCAACAGCGAACAATTACTTTGAGACCTCAGTTGTCTCCATATTTGGAGGCAAAGGCGGCTTATGTAATAATCATCAAACCCTGCCAGCTCATATCTGGAACTTCTGTCACATGTAAGAGTCAAAATAAGAGGGGGAGAATTCCTTTCGGTCTCACCTTTACAGCGGGTGACAAATAGAGGCCTCTCTAGGGGCCGCTTGAAAGCCAGACGTTGCTGGGTGAGGACCAGAGACCCAGAACCGGAAAAGAATCGCCCTTTGCACCTGAAACACAGAACACATGCACATTACACAAATGGTGAGAAAGTTAAGTCTAGAGCAAGCCAAATGTTTGTGCTACATTTTGTCTTTGGCTGGAAAGTTGTTTACTCTACCAGCTGCCCACAGGAAATAGGCCAGTGATTGTGATTTTGATGGTAAAACTGTGGAAGTGGATGATAAATCTGTAAATGTAGATACTCTCATCAGCAGGTAAAAAAAGGGTTAGGACATGTGAGAAGCCTTTCAAACGCACTCACATACACACAAAATAAAGCTTGAAGATGAGTAAATCAAAAAGAGCAGACTGGCCAGATATCCAGAGTATGATCTGAGAGGAGGATTTAGCAGAGGTTCATATTAGGCTGACCACTGAGGCACGAAGGCTGAATGGACCTAGTCCAAAGGGAAGGATACCCCCTCTGTGTACATGGCAACTGCATGACCAACAGCTTGTTCCTGTGCTGCCAGCAGGCAGCTGGTGATAGAACACAAGATGCCCTGAGGGGATTTACAGCAATCGGCAGCAGATACCCCCACCACTGTAGTTGAGTGGCAATTACACTTCAGGGAGGGAGGGGAGGCAGGACTGAGGCAGGAGTCAACGCCAATCTGTCGCTCAGCGGCTACAAGGTTGAGTGTGTACCCAGGAGGACACACGGAGGTCACAACCAGTAGAAAGGGACACAGGGTGAGGGTCTTACCATCCAGGGTAGAGGACATAACGCGCTCTCAGCATCTGTGGCTCATTGAAGCTGCTATCAGATAATATCGAATTCACATCTTCATTCCTAATTGATAAAAAAAAAAAAAAAAAAAAATACAGAATTATATGGGATACTTAACTTGTACAAATACATTCATGAAAAAAAACACATAACTACTTAAATATACTTTAGCCAAAATGGGGTTTTAGTTACAAAAATGAAATATTCTTTAAGTACAGAATGCATTGGGAAATGTTCATGACACATTACTCTTCAAACCGAGCCGTGCTCTGACCCAACTGATTCAGACTTAGACTCATAAAGTGGAATAAAATGTAGCCTATAGACTGAATATTTTAGGCAAAGATAAAAGCAGTTAATTGACTGTTTGCGGCACTGATCATGCTTCTGTGGGCGCCTACCTGGTGACAGCTCCTTTCTCTGCCAGTATGAAGGCTGCGGTGGGGTTGGCAGAGCGTACCAACTGATGAACATGCTGCATAAGAGGGCGCTTCTGCTCTGCTGTCAGCCCAGTGAACACCACTGTACTCACAATACCTGACATACAAGAGGCGCAAAAAGGAAATATGAATTCCGAGAGAAACTGGCTCACTTTCTTGAAAAAACAAAATCCCGTACGTGTAGCCACAGCAGAAACACTATATTTCACACTGGGTTTGGTTTACTGGTAATACTGCTGCAAGCTAAACGATTAGGGAAATTTACTTTTGATTCCTTCAAAATGATTGCTAAGATATAAAAAGGCATAATAAATAATTATGTGACAGATTAAACTGTGCTGGTTGCTTCTTGCTCATCCTAACAGCTCCAAGCAGACTTCCCAAATTGGGATTTTTCTGACAGACAGGAAGGCAGACAGGCAGGCAGACAGGACAGGACTTACCTTGACTGCACTGCTCCAACAGCTTAGGAAATGCAAACCTGCAGTGACAGACAAGGGACAGAAGAAGTTACGTTATTAAGTGCTCATTTTATGCTCATTTTCAGGTTCATTATTTAATTTAGAGGTTGTACCAGAATAGGTTTACTTGGTTTAATTTTCAAAAAACACCATATTTTTGTTGTACTGCACATTGCTGCAGCTCCTCTTTTCACCCTGTGTGTTGAGCTCTCTCTGTTTTAGCTGCAGAGTGAGACATCTCACTTCTGTTCCATCTTTGTTGGGAGTCACACATGCTCAGTAGATTCTCACTTAGTCAGTGCTTGGGCACAGACATTAGTAACAGAGAGAGTTTTTTATGGGGCACTTTAAATATACAGTATACTTGAGTACAGGGTGAGGACTGAGTGCCATCCATCAGTCAAATGCAAATTTAGTTTGACTGAGATGGTCACTGCAGCATTGTGGATAGATTATGTTGAAAACAAGGTGTTTTGTTCCTGAGTGACACACACATAAGAGCTGTGTTTTAATTTATTTAATTCACAGTCTCTTTTTATTTTAACCCATGTCTTGCTCCACATATATCATCACTAACAAAAATGATATAAATGAATAATGGGTGCTTGCCAAAGCTGTGCAGTAATAAAACAGGATAATTCCATGTTATGGCACTAGGCTAGCAATCCGGTTATCAATCGTGAGGCATTTCTCATAGGGTGACATCATGACTGTGACTGGAAACCGACCAATGTGAAAGCTTTTCTGTAATCTCATTTAATCTCAAAATAATTTATCCTGAGTTCTCAAATCGATTACTGTTATACACCACTCTCTGAATAACTCTTTTGAGCCCCTCCAGCCACCACAGACCCTTCCCCGCAGCTCTTAGCGAGCCTGCAGGCTGGGGGATCAGCAATTTGAAAGGCATTTATCTTTCCTGTCCTGATGTAATGAACTGTCTACATTCATCACAAAGAATGGCTCATGACTGACTGATGAGCTTCACTGAGGAGGGGGGTGTTGGTCGCACATGGACCTAGGGGATTACAGGGCTATGTTGAGGGGGTTGACAGGCAGGTCAGGCCTAAGCTGGGCTAACCACACCCAATTAGCGCCATAGTGGGGGTCCACACATCTCCACACAATCTTTGGCAAAGGACAGTGATAGGGGGGGCTTGTTGAAGATGCCTCACATGGAAAAGTCAGTGCTAACCACATTGCTAACTAAACCTCTTATTAGTACATTTTTCCACTGCTGAGCCAAGTAGGACTTCAGAGTTCGACAGGAGACTCATCACAATATGATGACAGCACAGGATACAAAACAGGTTTAAGATGTATTAATAATAACTCAGAATTAAATCTCAATTTGCTAGAAATCACCTTATTGGGAGTTTCACTGTGGGAGTTTCCAGGTAGATTTTTTCTTCCTGCATATATGCTCTAGTATTTTTGAATGTGACAAATTGTTATACTTCAACTAGTTCCAGCATTTGTTATAACACCTACTCGCTTTTCAATTAAAATTCTGGCGAAGAAAGACAGGAGCAGTAGTTTCTTTCAAGAGTGTTGTAAAAACCAGACCATCTAGACTGACTTCATCTGTATGTAAGTATCTCTGGCCAATGCAGCTAGGCTGTCTAGTGGAAAACAACCTATTACCCAGAGTGGTATGTCATATTATGTGGAGCAGCTCAGTCAATCTCCGACAGTGAGAAACTCTGTAAGCTACATCTAAAGCCTGTAACAAAAGGAGAGTGAGATTAAATGTAGGACTGATCCCTCTCTGTAAAAAGGGACCCAGCCTTGAGTTTCAATAGCTAAAAGTGTCATGTAACCTCGTCCTGGAAACCTCTGGTGCTTCAACAATTTATCAACATCCGGCCCTGTCTGTCATCATCTGGACTGTCCATATGTTACTTGAAAGCATAACTAAGTGAAAACCTCAACTAGAGTGTCAGGTTCTGTTACTAGTGTGTTTTAGCTTGTTTAGCCTTTTTAACTTTGCAAAATAGGCCAAAACATGACACTAGCATAAAGTGGTAGCAAACAAAAAAATATAAGCAAACCTACTGTGCTAGGAACAAATGGAAGCTATTTTTAGTGAAATGTAAAATGTATGTTTTTGGAAGATAGCAGAATAGCGGATTGTGCTATAGGAGTGATTGGAGTGACAAAAATCACTTATGGCAGCCAAAGATTGTTTTATTTTTACTTTAACAGCTGCAGAGTTGAGACTTATCTACTGAAATTTCACCTGTGCTCCATACAGGAGGCGAGGGGGTCCACACAAGCAGTGACAGCGCCGATGGTGAAACACGCTTGGACAACTGGGTCAGGGTGGAAAAGCACAGCCTGGACCACATCCAGAACATCTGTGTATCTGTCCAAATATTAACATTTACAAATGAATAAGTCAACTTCACACTGACAAACAACAATAAATTCATTAAGTATTTTCTTCAAACACTGTTATTGTTAGGTTTGAATATTGCAACATACTCTAAAGACTCATAAGGTACAGATGCTAAGATCTGTTTTATGTACTGGGATGAAATTGTTAGTATTCAAGACATTAAATGATAAATGTCAGATAACATTTTCAAACTGAGGTATTTTTGGAATGTAACCATTTAGCTCAGCTCTGCTCTACTGGATCAACTGAAGTCTTGACTTTTTCGGTACCAAGCTGTATCAAGCTGTATCAAGCTGATCGGCGGGCTTTCTTACCCAGGTGAGAGCACCAACAGACGGGGTTTGCCTCCTGGGCCTCTTTGGCTCTCCAGGAAGCTGGACAAATACTGCTGCAGGTGAGAGGCTGAGAAGCTGTTGCAGCTGTCAGGATCAGGCTGGTACACCACCCACCTATGGATCAAGTGAAAATCAATTTGTACTTGGTTTTGTTATTCTCATTACTATGAAATAGCCATAACACATGTGAGATTAGAAAGAGCAACAAATGGAACAGAAACAAAAATGAAACCAAAGAAACCTTGTTGGATGAAAATCTCTCTCACCTTCCCTGTTCCTTATTCAACTGGACCAGGAAGTTGCACAGTCTCTTCTTATGGCTTCCCGGTAGTCCAGTGATGATGGTAATGACAACCTTTTCACACACAAAAAAAGACCACATCAGATTTAAATTTTATCTGAAAGAATTCTTTGAAGGTTTTTTTTTCCTTTTTCTTGTATACATTTTTACAAATGAGGAATATCCACTGCACCTTAGTTAATATGCTCACCTTGTCTCCCTGACTGCTAACTGGATCCCTCAGCTCTGCAGAGGGGAAGAGCACCCCCAGGTGGTCATACAGAATGGGCTCCTGACCGATACTACTCAAGGCAAAGTGCTGAAGAAACCTGGCAAAGAGACCAGAACCAAACAATCAGCAAGCAGAAATGATGTTACAACTCACAGGCACAACTACATAAAATAGGTATTTTGGGACCGATCATGTGTATGTAAGGTAATGCACGAAAGTGAGTGCTTTAATTTTACAGCTAAGACGTACCAGTCACGTCGTTTATTCTCATTAAGCGTGATTTATACTTCTGCGTTAAATCGACGCCGTGGCTACGTACGTAGGGACGTGGAGACTCGACCCTACGCCGTAGCCTGACGTGCACCTCCCGAAAAATGTAACTACACCTTGCGGCGACGCACGTCGCTCGGCCGTGGCATGGAAGCGTTGCATTTCCCCCGACTCATTTCCTGGTTCTTCTTCTCCACAAACAACATGAAATCAAGGAGAGGGTTAACTTTTCCTGCTCCAGATTTCCCACCATGATCAGAAAGCACAGGGGAGACAATTTGTTTCTCACTATGACTGTAGAGTCGCTACTCGCTCCCAAGCTAATCGCCGTCACTCTCTCACTTTCTCTCTCGCTCTACCACACACTCCCCACACACACACGCCGGCTCAATGCACACACCCACGCACTGATATGTGAAGTTTAATCTTCAAGCCACTTACGTAGACTATGGGAAAAGCTCTGCGTGGAGCCTCCGCAGAACCATAAATCAAGCTTTACTCGTATTTGCTCCAGTTGTTGCAGTATACATTTATATAAAAACATAAAATCTGTTTTTTTTCTCTGCTAGAATAGAGCGCTTATAAATAAGACTGATAATGCAAAATTGTGCAAAAAAGAGCGATGAATACTGTATTTATGTATGGTAGGGTTATTTGGGGTTAAAACAGTTGTACATCTAATTATACCAGGTGACAGATTTGGGAAGACCATGAAGCTGAGTTATCCTTGCATGTGGTAGTCTTTGTTTTAGCTATAATGGCAAAAAAAAAAAAAAAAAAGAATATGTGTGCACTGTGGGTCAGATAATGAAGCTTCATTATCTTATTTAAAGACCTTTGAAGTGTGGATGGTCACCAGTGATGAATACACTGCATCAAGAAACACAGGCTTAGATTCTATTTTGGGAAGACATACTCACGATGAAGCAATACCTAGCATCAGGTTTTATTACTTGTTTGGTCAAACTGTGAAGCACTCTACTGAGTGACTTGAGTGTGTACTAACATGTCCTGGTCTGGCAGCTGGCAGTATGAGGTCTTTAGGCTGCCCCTGCGTTTGGCCACGGGCGGCTCCTGACTGTCATGTAGCTTCTGCAGTTTAGTGTGCCTGAGAGGAAAATAAAGTCATAACAATTTCTTTGTTGTGATTCATTGGATAGACCTTACATGCCTACCTTATAGCATCAAGAAGACTGATTCATTGTTTTAACAGAATCACAATCTCAAAATCTTGTGACATGATAAGAAAGGGGCTTGGTAAAACATATTAAAATGTTTTTTTTTTTCTTCACTTTTTCTAAAACAAATTGGGAAAATTCAACAACATTGTGTCAGAATTTATCAAAAACCTATGTGTATTTGGTTTGATTTGTTTTTAATTGATCTTATTGGATCAAATTAGATTTCTAATGGAATCTAGCATACAGACAACTAATCTTAAATTGTAAAGACGACACAGTTTTCTTACATGTTTTTCTGGTTGCAGGTCAGGTGCTTCTGGTCCACCATTTGCAGAGTGAGTCCAGATTTAGAGTTTTGCCACACTGACAACACCTGCAGAGAGATAAGGTTCATATAACTGGAGCTGTATCTTTAATGAGCTTAAAGTGAAGAAGAAGTTATACAATCATGTCCCAAATTATATTTCATTCACAACTCATCCTTCAAAAAAAAGAAGAAATCTGTCATAAATACTTCACATGTATTTTTTGAAAATTACTGTATAGAATTTAGTCGCAGCAAAACCTGAAAGAACATCCGATAAACTGGGATAAACACTAGTACTGGGACGCTTTTGTCCCGATTTGATTCTTACTACGTTTACCACTGCTATAAATAAATCCTTAGATTAATGTTATACAGGCACGATGTAGAGACTGAATCACGGTGTCAAACTCAGTTTCATTAAGGGCCACACTGGAAAATGAGAATCACATCAAGGGCCAAACATGTATAGTTTATTGCTTTTATGTATTATTGCATGTCTCATATAGCCTGTCACTTACAGTTTGGTCGTCAAAAATGTCGAAGAAAATGCCAAAAAACGTCAGGATAAGCTTAAAAAAAGTAAAAACAACAAAAAAAGCAGTAGAAATACCCTAAAAAGCGCCAAAAACTTCGTGAAAAGCGTCAAAAATGTTGGAAAATGTGCCAAAAACTTCACGAAAAGCATAATATTTTTTGGAAAATGTGCCAAAAACATAAAAAGTGAAAAAAACTACATGGGCAAACAAAAAAGTTATTGTGTACTAAATTGATATAGGGGTCGGATCAAAATTTGCAAGGGGCCAGATTTGTGATCTATCAGATGCCCCATGTGTACCTCTTTAGACTCAAACCCTGTCAGAGTCCCTGGCTAAAGACCGTACCTTGGAGTAGAAGGCCCTGTGGCTCTTTGACCTGGGCTGGAGAGCAAAAACCAGACAATGGTCGGCGCTGTGGAGAGGGAACGGAAGGTGTGGGAGCACGCTGCTCTCATACTCCACAAGCAGAGATGCCACAGCACTGGAGTCCTGTTAATAAGAAGACACAGAAATTGTATACAAGTTGGAACCAGAAATTTTATTGCACATGGATCCATATTATATGTTTTACCACACTTTACAACAAGTATAGGGAAGCAAGTAAAGAACTGTCTTTAATGTGACAACAAAATAGATCTTGGGTAGAAAACAGGGCTGAACGATTAATCATTTTCAAATCAAAATCGTGATTAGAAGAAAGTGATTATTTAATTGTGAAGACCGTGATTAATCAAATGTGAAATATTTAATTGAATGTTTGGTCTAACATTTGGTTTAACATTTTTTATTTCTCTTTTCATTATTATATTTACGTTTTTTTTTTCATAAGATAAAGGCTGGAATAATGTTACATATCACAGATTGTTTGCAGAAATGTCCCATTTTTTAAGTGGATCTTTCATTTATTTTTTATCACCTTATTTTTAACATAATCGTAGAAGGTGCAATATTTTAGCAAAAAAAAAAAAAAAATTTAATCGTAACATCGCAATTAGATTGCAGATTTTAGTATCGCCTCAGCGTGGCTGGTCGTCATAGCGACTGCCGTGGGCGTGGCTTAGTAGCTTGCTTTCCCATTGACATATCCCCGACGCATTTCCTGGTTCTCCGTAAACAACATGATATCAAAGAGATAGTTAACGTTTACTGCTCCAGATTTCCCACCGTGGTCATATATATATATATGACTCTAGAGTCCCCACACACACACGCTCGACACACACACACATCATCACACACACACCAGGCACCAGATAACCATTAGGCAACTTGTATGCTACGGAGAAAGCTCTCTGGAGCCTCCGGCAGCAAAAACACCGCTTAAACTATTTAAAATGCCCTCGCTCACAGTGGTCAGTGACGTTTCTTTCCCCCAATCACACACACGTCACAGCTCGCTTGGAACCTCGACTGACACTAAAAAAACAGTACATCACACATACCACGTAATGGAAAACCACCAGTTGCGAGGCGGTACCCATAAGATATCAAACCATTAGGCATAGAACTTGATGGTGCTGATGTGATCCTTGGACAGGGTAAAGG
Organism: Perca flavescens; assembly: GCF_004354835.1. Lineage (NCBI taxonomy): Eukaryota > Metazoa > Chordata > Actinopteri > Perciformes > Percidae > Perca > Perca flavescens. Next base: position 27,707,460 of record NC_041350.1, read on the forward strand.
TTCCGTATTGAGAATGGATAAACAGGAGTCCCTCAGAGAAGAAAATTATTTTTCCTAGGATCAACATTTAAAGAAATATTTAAAAAAAATGATGCAACTCATTGTCACGTAAGGGATGACATTGGCCAAAATATATGAAAATATATCTTCAATCAAATCAATCAAACACAAATGAATATGGTGAATCAATAAAATAGACTTTTAACCATAGCCATATTCACAGGGTGGTGTAAAGTTGACTTTACAGTTGAGTTAGAAATCTAAGAATCAAAGATTACACAGCAGCATAGTAACTTACTAGTTACTGTATATAAATATCAACTACATGGCAGAAATGTTATTATTAATGGAGAGTGTCACCTTCTTCAGGTGTGGAGAGCTGGCTGCTGGAGAACACATACGCAGCATCTGCTACAGTCAGAGCAGTTCCCAAACACGTGCCTTCCTCCTTCTGTTTAAAACACATAATCTCAGTGATGATGTTACATGCACATACATAAACATGTATTCATACACTGCAGCGGACACATGATGCTTCTGAACTTACCTTAGCAAGATGTTGGGCTTGCTCAGATTCCTTGACATCAGATTCCATCTAAAAACAACATGACCACAAGACTTTTGACAACATGCTTTCTGGATAGAAGAAGACTAAAAATGTGTGTTTTGGGAAACCTAAACTGTAAAGAAAATCTACAAATTGATCTGAAATAGATTTTCAGCCCCATACATACCAGCCAGCAGGCATATCGAGGCACAGTTGTAGTCAGGATGGCGTAGCAGCTGTCTGAGGACACAGTGCCATCTGCAGGAGAGAAACACACTTGTTTAAAATGCAGCACAAACAACAAAGCCAAATGATGAGAAACAAAGAAGATAAATGAAGAATATGATCCTCAGAGAAGGAAATAGGCTATTTTTAGACCAGTGCTCTGTTGTTTTAAAATTACTTTTGCCTTTTTCTGTTAACGGTGAAATGTGGATTTGTCCTGCTTATTATGTAAATCACATTTCTTTTGTGGACTTAATCAGCGATTCTACTTAGACTTAATCAAATCAATATTGTACCTTTCTGTTGAATGTTGATGCTGGACTCCAAGAAGGACTCAGAGAAGACCACAGAGCCCAGGTCGCCCCTATCCCACTGCAAGTCTGGGATGTCACGGACAGTCATGGAGGCCTTCAAAACAAAAGTGGAATTAATGCGGATAAAATAAAATAAAAACTTTTCATTTGAAGTCATTTCATTGTTATCCTTTGGTCAAGCAAAAAACAATAGACTTCTCTAACTTACTGTTTTAACTGCATAACGGCTTTCTTCATCAATCAAGGGAATGATCCTGAAAACAAAAATAAAACAGGCTCTTAAGATCTGAAATCACATTTTTACAAAAATGTAGTATGTTTTTTTCCTTTTCAAATAAGACAATTACATTTTCAAGGAGCTGTGTAAGAAAATACAAATGCTTGCAAATGTTCATTAAGGACTTGTTAACACTTACCTTCCTTGCATATTCACTGCTTGAATGCTGAATTCACATTTGGACCTGAGGAGAGAAAACATAGAATCAAACCTCAAACAATACATACAAAACATTTCATGCTTGGCCGAAGGCTCACACAGAGGTGAAAAAAAATCTAAATCAAACTGTACCTGAGAGAACTGCGGTACAGACTTAAATTCATCGAGTCCAAAGCCATGAGAAAGGTGTTCTCTGCTACATCCTTAGCCTGCAATAATAAACACGCTATAATGAATCTGAGGCCAATACTACAAATCAAGATCACCATGCCCTGGATTTATTTCTGTTACCCTGCTTCACCAAACCTAACAACCGCGGTCCCACATAAGGTGTGACACGACGGTGGTTGTCAATTTGTTCAATCAACCCAGGGTTTCCCAAACTAGCGACAAGTGCGTTCACATACTGTACAAGGGGCGGTGTTTGGACCATTTGACCAATCGCAAACATGGACAAGTCTACCAGAGCGTATTTTACACAAGAAGAGCAAACGATAATCCTACAGAAATAAGAAGAACACAGACACGTAATACAAAAATTGCAACGGCTTATCAATATCACTGCCCCATCAGTCAGGCACAACAAGATCGGACCATAATTACACTTGCGCATTCCATAAACTGTCGCTGCTTTAGCCTATTATTTCAGTTGCCATCCTGGCAGTGGTAAGCGATCCTGGGAGCAAATAAAAAATAAATATAAAAACATAATTCAATCCGATTTGTCACATTGGCAACATACGGCTCAAGAAGCTGACAAAGATATGTAATTTCATACGCTGAAAATCTATATCTTTCATAAAAATACCCATCAGGGAATGTTAACCGGTTTTGTTGGTCTCGCGCACCTTGTTCCGCCGGATCTTCTAAGAATGGTGACGCCGTTCTCAATTGAGTATTGATTGGTCAGTAGGCGGTGCTTTCATACCGGTTGATCTCTGAGCTTGAGCAGGTTAGGTGTTCAGCATAAATTACCATGCCGATGTAATCCGGTAACAAGTGACCCACCTTCGTGATACACAAAACCCTGGGTTGAACCTGAACTTACCTCGGTAACCCCAGATCTTGCTTCGTAGTATAGGCCTCTGTCATTTTAAAGTACATGTTGAAAGATAAATGTTAAAATAGGTGCCCTTTTTTTCATACCTTGGTAGCACTGGAGGTACAGGAGTAGCATTTGATTCCTGAAAGGACTGCTTGAACAGCAGCTGAATATATCTGTGACAAAAGCCTATAAACAAAACAGTAAACATACTCTTTAATTCAGACATTCTTTAACATGTAACAATGGCCAGCCACTAGCCTTCAGGGAAAAAATATTGATTATTAGAGGCAAAATTAAATCACTTACAAGACTTCTGTTTTCTTTTGCTCTGTGTTTTGATTTCCTGTGGGTGAAATACAGCGAGTGTAAATAAATGATATACTAACAATACAAAGAAGAGGCTTCTCATATTACACTTAACCCCAGGCAAGACCTTTCTGGACGCTGCATTTGACTTCATGCAAAGTAACATTTCACACAAACAATTCTGACAGAGGGTTAGTTAATATAGCTTGAAACCCTGGGTTAATAAAATATGCTTTAAAAACAAATGTGCAGTTGATTAATATTAAATAAGCAAAGTCCTACAGTAAAACCTCACCAAGATATGGAGTGTGGGTGGTCTCAAAGAAATAGGTTCGAGAGCAGGCTAGAGGTCCTTTGGGAGCCACACACTGCAGAATCTAATGGACAAAAAAAGTGTTTAATTTGTTAGATAGAATCATGGCATGTTCACAAATGACACAGGAAACATAGCAGTGTTTTCCCTAGTTTTGTGGAAGACTTAAGTGCCCGTATTTGGCGAGGGGCTTAGGCCTCATTCCTCAAGAAAATGTTATGTTTTTCAATAAAAAAATTAAAATAATTTCCCCCATACATTCGGTCTTTGTGGGATTTTCTCTTTTTGTGGTCATCTTGTGTCTCCTTTTTCGGTTGTCTTTGGGGTAGTTTTGTGTCTCGCTTTGGTCATTTTGGTTTTCTTTGGGTCCCTGTGGTCATATGCCGTCTTTTTGTAGTCAGTGGTGTCTCTTTTTCACATCATTTTGGACCCTTATTATTTATCTGTTATCTTATTATTATTATTATTATTATTATTATTATTATTATTATCGGTGTCTAAAACATTGGAAAATCTAGAGCAGATAAATAAAAAACATTTAAAAAGCATAACAACAAAATGTTCTAAAGAAGTCCAACTTCAATCATTAGATTTGAGAAAAGTCTTTTAGATAGAGATGCACCAATAGACCGGCCGGTGACCGGAATTGGCTGGTTTTCAAGTGCTCGGCCATGACCGGTGACCGGCAGGTCAGTCTGACATATGCCGATTTCATGCCGGTCAATGCTACAATTAACTGACAACATAAGTTAAACGAGTTACAGTTCTCAAGGACACACGGACGCGACAGCACAGTCTCTTTTTCCTTTCTCTCAACTTTTCCGCCGTGTGTCGTGCGTACCGCTCGCAGTGTGAAGCGTGTGTCCGCGCTATTCTCACACATTAGGGAACCGCGTGAATTAACCTGCAACATGTCAGCTGTTTGGAAATTCTTCAGCGTGTGTGCAGAAGATAACAAGTTTGCAATTTGCAACACCTGCAAGGAAAAAGTAGGGCGTGGAGGGACGACACCAAAAACCAAAATCACAGTTTTTTAGTTGGATATTGGATGTGAAAAGAAGGAAATGGTTCTAACATTGCTCTTTAGATGTGTGTGAATTTCCCACACCATGAGTAATTTATATAGTTCTTTTATGATCCATTTTGTGATCCATTATCTGTTAAAAAATATGTCTATGTTCTGTGCAAAATGTTCTATTAAAGAAAAGATAAAAAATGTATATTTGTGTGTGCTGTTAAGTGGTTAGAAAACTGAAATCGGAATCGGCTAAAATCGGTATCGGCTGGCCTAACTCAAAGAAAATCGGAATCGACCTAGAAAGTTGTAATCTGTGCATCTCTACCTTTAGATACATTCATTAGGCTTAGGTGCTGCCCAAAACAGCTTGTTGCTGCACCTTAACCAGGGAAAAACCCCTGCATAGGATCAGTGATCATGTTCCCTGAGATGTTTAAGATGATTTGTCAACACTCCTCTGAAAACCACTGGTTGTACCAAATTACTTCAGAGGGAGGTGCTGCAGGCCAGTTTTCCTCTTTAACTTGAAAAATGCGTGTTTAAAGACATAAAACACACATAATAGATAAAATACATCAATGCTATTTGAAATGCTGAAAAGTATTTACACTGGCAGTTCTTCTACTATACTAACCACTTTGACAGGTGCCAGGCCATTAATAGGGACGCTATTGTAATGAAAGTAGTTCAGTGTTTCCCATTTCAGACTTTTTACCATGTGTCTGGCTGCAGAACCCAGATGTCCTGTGTTGCGGACCTGATGACTCTCGGAGGGAAAGTTGAACGAATAACTCTCCAAATCCTCGGAGGAGGAATGCTTCCCAAACAACACAAAGGGCTGCTGACTTTTACTGAAATGAAGGAACATTTGATTACCCAATAGTATTTTTCCGTTCTTCAAACCACAAGTCTACAGAGGAACATCATTTCAGTATTAAGACACTGTTGAATAACAAGAATACCTTTTATCTGTGATGTTGCTTGAGATCAGTCCATGAGAGTAATATGTACGGAACGCCTATGGATTGATGAGAATACACTTTATGCAGAAAGTACACTTTGCTGACTACTAGGACCAGACATTGAACAATGCCATTTGAAAATAATAATAATAATAATAATACAGTGAATTTATATAGCGCTTTTACAGACTCAAAGTCGCAATACTCTGCATGTGCATTTGTTGTAAACATGTGCACGCACGCAAAGTATAAAGTTCACAACAAATGTAAAAGTAGTCATGTAAGCACACATTGACTTGATCTCCTTCCAGTCACTTTTGCCGTCCACTCCACCTAGTTTTTGTAGGAACATATATTGCAATAATCGTACCTCGCCTGCCTGTGCTTCAGATAGCTCCAAGATGGACAGATGGCTCTCCAGGTCCATACTGGAGAAAAAGCCACTCCACTGCTTCTCAAAGTTAACCAAGTCCTAAAATACAACAAACAATACCAACATATATTAAGAGTAAATCATACTGAATGATCATGTTAACACCTTCCACTTACTAGATACAGTATACCACATACTAAATATAACTATTGTTCAGCCAGGAAATATTAATGTCACTTGAGACTGACTAAAACACTTCATTATTAAAATCAATTCATTTTACTTCAACTGCTTTTAACAATAGGGACATTTTTACTGTACCTTTTAACATTATTTCATTTGATTAATTAATGTTAACAAACCAATGAGATTTTGTGGTTTATGCAATCAATTAACACAGCTTCTGTCATTTTTTACAATACAGACAAACCATCACCAAAAGAGTCATTTGGTTTGACCATGACTGTATTTTAAATTATTAATTTGAGGATAAATATTCATGAACAAACCTGATTTGACATTGATGTTGCGATAGTATATATTGTGTAACACGGACGAAATATGAAATAACATATCTCATAAATGTAATCATTTCATTGGACTTCTCTAAAACCTTCAACATGCAAGTAAAACATTGCACAAGGAAATGAAAAAAGGGGAAATATAGAAAAGAAAATAGCCAAATCTGCTTCATATTTGTATAATTGTAGTTCCTTTAGTTATTAAAAACATTATTCAATTTGAACATTTACTATATTGGTTTTACCGAATGACCAAGGCTGATTTTTGTTTAGACCATGCACAGACAAGTTTTAACATGACTTTAAAATCGACATCCACCGAGCCAAAATGCTTATGTTATCCATAGTTAGCTCGTTTGTGTTGGGTTATAGGAGCTTAGCTGGGAGCTTCATGGAGACAGCTAAAGTTAATGTTAGCTGCCCTACAGCTGTCAGAGTTAGCTTCAACTTCATATATTACCTTCTAACAGCTGTATTCTCAGTAACATGACAATCTGGAAGAAACAGGTTGCTTATAAATCACTAAAATAGTAGTGACAGCACCATTTGGCTTTGTTAGCAATGCCGTTAGCATCATGGCTAACACTATTGTTTACTTTATGACAAATTGTTTTGGCTGTGCTTTCTAACGTGATGTCATTGTGCTAACCGAGCAACGTTAGCCTTTACAACAGAGCTGCTTCAATACACTTGTTATATAATGTTTCATTACAGAGTTCTCTGTTGATTTGGGTTTGTCGCTGTGTGCTCGTGGTGGGATATAATGTAAACAGAGAGCGGCTTGCCAGAAATGCAATGCGCCATGACGTAGATCCCCTTTAAGGCCAGGCTGATGTTGGAAGTCCCTCTAGTGGACAGAACGTGTAACAACAACCCCATGCTTATAGTTGCATTGACAATGCCTAAGCCTGAGCAGTGTAGTACATATTAATAACAGGCTACATTTGAGCATTTAATATTCAAATATTATTTGAATATTTTAAAAAAATAACAAATGAAATTTGAATGATATTATAGAGGAAGACTGAGAGCTCTAATATACACGTACATCAAGATGACAAATAAAGGTATTTGAAACACTTGCCAAACCTTTTAATTTTTAGATGAAAAAAGAGGCTCAGTCTTACCTCTGTGAGGAGATTATCCAGGGACACTGGGTCGAGTCTGTTGTAAACCTGCCACAGCTTCTCACTCATGTCCATTAGCTGGGAAAACAGGAATATATAAAACAAGCTGAAACAAGAAGTGTAGGACCACAAGTACAACGTAGTGCTACAAATCCTTTTTATATATTATTAAATTTTGCAACACTTCAGAGCTTAAGAAATATTTTATTTTTTTTGATTTTGCTTGAAGGTACCTTGTATTTCATGGTAAAAAAGCTTCCTCCACCGATGCCTTCCAGGGCAAAAGCTTGAATCAGGGGCCACTTTTCCATCATAAACATATCAAACCTCTGGATGTGTCCTAAAAGTAACAGTAGAGCAAGTACATGTACAATTACCTGTGTTGTTGTTGTAATTATATTTTAAAAGTATGTCTTGTTAGGAAGGTGAAACTACATTGTATTCCAGCTTACTGAGAGATGTAATGTCATGTTTGTGAATGCTTTTCACTATCTCTTTAACATATGTGTAGTGAATGAATGTGAAGATTAAAATGTGATGAAATGTACCCTGGGAGCTGTATGGTACTCCAATACGATAGCAGTCCTGCACCATTGTGACGAAACTGGAGATTTTGAATTCCTCTGCTGCTTCCTCATCTTCATACTGTGTGTGGAGGTGAGAAAATTGCATGGGCAGACAACTTAGAAAATGACTCAATCTCAGGATGGAATGACAATTACAAACACTGCTACAAATGGCCATATTTACAATTTTCAGCAATGTGGCAATCATTACATTAAAAGACCTATACACTTGTGCACACATTGCAGGTACAGTGGTAAAAACTAGAAAACACTATGTCATTGGTGAAAGTGAATGTGCTGCTTTCATTGTGCAGCCTGTGTAGACAAGGTATAACATATAAGCACACAGGTCTAATAGGAAAGTGTCTAAAAAATAAATAGTAACCTGCAAGCAGGGTTCAAAATGTACTGTTTTTCATCCACCAGCCAAATGGCTAGTGAACGATCAAATTTTACCAGCCACTCAATCGATTACAATTGTTTTTTTAGCTGGTGAGTGAAGCAAATCTGCCAGCCACTTCCATATTTCACCAGCATTTGGCTCAAAGATGCGGCTTATTTTGAACCATGCTTGCAAGGGTTAAAATCGCAGCCAGGTGTATACATCAACATGCCTACATACTCTTGATAAAGTTCCTACTCCTACATGAATACAGGAACTATAATTAAAAGAAATGATAAGCCTGTTAATGGAGTGAGAGGGCTTTTATACCTCTGCCTTTGTCATGCAGTAAAGATGCAGGTTCCTCCAGTGGGACACGTAGGGCAACAGGTAACTGTAGTTCATTGGGTTGCAGTACAGATGAACACACTCTGCCTTGATCAACAGGATTACATCTGGAAAGCAGACAAGCATTGTGTCAGAAAGAAAATATAAAAAACTAATGCAGGCATAAAATATGATTGCAACACTGTGAACAACACTTGAAAAACTCACCATCCAGCATTTCTTCAGGAAATTCCTCAAGGACATGTTCCAGATTCAGCTGATTTCTTCCATATAGTCCATAGAACAGATACTTCGCCAGCTCAGTGCACCCATCATTATATCTGCTGTCAATTCCTAAAATAAACGAAAACAATGATTCACCATCTGTTCTGAAAAAGTACTTCCTCCAGCCTTAGCAGTTGGCAGTGCGGTTAACCAGGCCAGATAAAGATATAAAGGTTACAGATTTTTCTTTTTTTTTTAAAAAGCTTGCAACTCAACATACCAAGAGAGCACAGGATGCCATCAGGAGTGGCAGTGCCACCTTCGTATAGCAGAGACTGAACCTGACACAGGCGACAGCAACTGGAAAATATCACAATAAAAAGAATATATATATATGTATATATACAGTATCTGCTATATAGCTAGTCATGGCTTCAGTTACTAACATTAACTTTAGGTGAATGTTGAGCCAAACGGTTTAACGTTAGCTTACGTCACTACTAACGTAGCTAGCTAGCTACTTGACTGAGTGATGTGCAGGGAATATCTAGGAATGGCACCGTTAACGTTAGCTAAATTAATGTGTAGCATAACTTAACCAGCTGAATAATACTGACAATGTAGCGAACCTATAGCTGGCTAGAATCATTGCTTACGTTAGAATTACTGATACTAGTGTCGGTTAACTAACTATAACTGACGTTAAAACGTCGAAGAATAACGGCTTGCGCTAACGTTTGCTAGGTTAACGTTAGCTTGACAGCTTCACTGAGGCGTTTTCTGTATACACGATTCGAGATTAACATTACCTGACAGCTGGGTTGATTCCCGATAATTTCCCGTTAACTCTCCTTATACCGGCCATTGCAATTGTGGTTACGTTACACACAATTTACGTTTCAAACCGAACAACGTTAATGTTATGTATTTTCAGGCTGAATAACTAGCTACATCTTCATCATCACCCTGGAGAATGTCTACACAAGATAGCATAGCAACGGAGCAAACCATTTGATATTTAGGGGCGTCCAGAGTATCAATATAATACTTGGGGGAAATAGTAAAAATATTAGCACTAATTATTATAATTTCCTAAAAAGGTGCTTTATGTAACACCATATTTTGTACTTGCTGAATTAAGCGTTTAACAAAAAAAAAAATTATCAGAATTTACCAGACTGTTTCCCCCATTTTAAGCTGTCGTACTGCCTTGTTTTTGGCCGTTTTGATAGCGGCAGACAGCCGCGCTCAGCATCACAGGGAGATGGTGCAATCGCTCAGTAATCTCAGCTATATTCTTGCAATACATTAATTATTAATTTCATGCTGTACTTGTTTTCTTGTTTTCTTTTTCGTTTCTTAATATGAAGATAAAGAAAGCAATCGAGGAGCTAATTCATCAGAAAGATTTTATTTAATTTTTTGTCAGAAATGTACAGTTTTACTGGACGTTGGCTCACATTTAATCTTGGATGTCACTCATATCACTAAGATGTGATGGATGTCTGCAGTGAGGCTGATTCAGCAATAATGCAGACAAGGAACAATCACAGGATGCCTCTCAGACAGGCTTTATTATGTAGAGGGCAGCAACTTAATAGAGTCAGGTAGGAAAAGGAAACTGAATCAGGCCGACTGATTAGGAGTTTGCAAATTCCCATATTGGTTCAGTTTAAAAATTTTCACCTCAAATATGACTTTTGAAACACTGGCATATTAAAAATGTACTCACATTCACGCAGTTTCAAGTGGTAGAATTAAATAAGGTACAAAAATGTACTGGTACTGAAAGGTGCACAGTTGTCTGTCAAAAGGGTACCTCTCCCTCGACAAGCATTTGTATCCTTATAGGTACACAATGGTAATTCTATTTATTTGTGTGTGTGTGTGTGTGTGTGTGTGTGTGTGTGTGTGTGTGTGTGTGTATGTGAGAGAGTGTTTTACAGTTGGCATGAACACAGAATCTTGGTTTAAAGGTATTGGCCTACTGCTTCTTCGTAGAACTCAAGCATGATGTGAAGAATGAGGGAGATGCGCTGGACAAGTATCTTGTTTATTCAAGGTTGTGCTGTGGAATGCACTTCCTCGAAATCAAAACTGGGGGTCACACATGAAATGTTGTATTCAGGAAGCATCTTATTTGTAACCCTGTTTCAGGTGTTGTCTTGAGCTGGCAAGGATCTAGGATAAAGCAGACCTGTATGAGAGCACCTGAAGACATGTTGCACACTAAGTCATTCTTTTTTACATACATTTGTGTTTTCCTACACATTCAATGCTAATTTAATTTGCAATACAAAGGCAATGTTTGCAAGGTCCGGAAATAACACATGCAGTTGGGTTGCGGTCATATTATTAGAAAAAGTGTTAGCTACTATTAAAAAAACATGGTAATACTGACTATAACTTGGTGTGTGCGTGCACTCAATATTAATTACAATTCATTGACAAGTCATTACTGTGTTGTTTGGCAGACGTTAAAACTACCACCAAGCAGATGATGGTGGTCATATCCACAGTGGAGGAATGGTCCTATATATGAAGGCGCTGCAACAGGATAGCTTAGGGGATAAACCTCTCAAGTTAACCTTTAGTTTTCTGGGATCAAATCAAGTGTGCGACTTGACAGTGGATGGTCGCTTGGTCAGCATTCTTTACGCAGATTTAAACCCACGACATGACAGAGGAGGGCATCAGCCAGGCAATAGATGGCTGCCTTAAGTCTTGCACAGATGGAATCAGTACATTTCTGCTGCTGATCCAAGGTGGACATTACACACAGAGGGAAAGAAGAATGGTAGATATACTGCAGGCACACTTTGGAGCTGAGGCTTTAAAATACCTGGTGGTTATCTCTCTGGAAGATGGAAAGGTTGCTGACACACTGGATGATGCCCTCCTGGAGTTGATAAAAATGTGCGATGGAAGATACCGCCCTATCTCATCATCTGCAGCTCGAGACAAGCTGCTCACAATGCCACGTGAAGCAAATGAGCACAGAAGACTCAGCCGTGAAGAGGTCAAGGAGAAGGAGCAGGCGTTCAAGCAACTGGTTCAACAACAGGAGGAGAGAAGAGCCAAAGAGATGGAGCAGCTGAGGGCAAAACACGCTGAGGAAAGAAAGAAGGAGGCAGCTGAAAGAAAGCAATATGACACATAGATAGAGAGAGCCTGGTGGAGGCTGTGATAAGCCACAGAGCCACGGTGCAGCTGCAGATCAGTGCCACTGATGGTAAGACTTGAGTTTCAGTCGCTTCAAGTTCTGCCCTGTTTCCTGTACTCCAAACATTTACATCTGTACACATACATAATGCAGTACAGTGGTTACTGGAACAGGACAGGTGACAGGTTTACTGGATCAACTTTCATTTCATGTGAGACACTAGAAAAAAACATTCTTTAGAAAAGTATCCATTCATTTAGAGAAGTGTCCACTTGACATTAAAGTTAATTTTTATGACGCAACCTCTCCCACTAGGGGGTGATACAGTCACACATTGAGATGGGCAGGCACCACTCATCATCTACAGCATTTGACAGTCAGAAAGTATTCATGCTCAACCCCAACATGGCAAATGACACATTCAATATTATGAATACAATAAAAATGCTTTAGTGGTAGCCAGAAATGGGTTTACAATTTCAAAGTTTTATTGTCATATGCACAGTAAGGAAAACATGTTTCCCTGTACAATGAAATTCCTTTGCTGTCCACACAATGCCAAACAATGTCAAATCTACAATATATACTACAAATATACAAAATAACACAATTTTCAAGCCAGTGGGTATTCTTAATTTCTACCTTTTGTTAAAATATTTAAAGTTCTAATCTTTAATCTTTCTAAAAAAACAACCATTTCCATTTTTTTCTTTGACTTTATGACACGTCGGTCGTCCTGTTGGGTCTTTTTGGCAGCGGGAGGTCTTCTGCTCTAAATGTAATTCTAGAGAGAACAGGTAATCAATACTCAATGAATGAGTCTAGTCAAGACCCCCCTAAGCCCACCTTGTTTTGTGAGAGAAAACAGGTGTTTGCAGCAGGGAGGCCATTCCTTTTAGGTGTGGGACGAGGACAGAGAGGACATTCTGGAACTGGTCAAGGACTGGTCCTTACCTGGACCCCACGTCTTTCTACTGGTGCTCCAAGTGGGGACTTTGCAGAGCACGCCGTGGTGCTCCTCGTTCGCTTTGACGGCAGCCAGCACAGGGCTCACAGGATCAACGAGCACGTGGCCGGAGCCCACGCGACCCTCCAGGATCTTATCCGGAAGTGTGGGAGCCGGTATTATGAGCTGAACGTCACTGAAAGTCCCAGAATGCTCTGAGCTATCTTCAGGTACAAGAAATGTTCTCAGGGATCAACAAACTGGTGGCGTTGCACGGAGGACGCTCCTACTCAGTGAAGAGATTTTCTGTGCAGGAGCTGCAGGGGAGAAAGAAAGTGATTGGGGAGCGAAAGGAGGGGGCTTTGGAGGGCATCAACATATTAAGAGATCCTTGATTTCTATATACACGCAGGTGGTGGTGATGGTGGTGGTGGTGGTGGGGGGGTTAACACAATAATTCAGGGGTCTTTAACGTTTTTTAAGCCAAGGACCCCTTAACTGAAAGAGATACGGAGCAGGGACCCCCTACTACATATATTGTATAAAATTAAGTTGCATATTAAACTTGGCTTAGAATTACGTGTAGGGCGGCCCAAAGCCTTTATACATACCTTTTTTGCATAGAATACAAAGCTATTCATTTGTAATTGTTGAAATTTGTAAATCATCTTTTAATGTTAGACATACATGTGGTACAGTGAATCCTTAGCATGAACTGTACCTGTGGATGGCTACCTCAGTGACTACCTTACCTATAGGATAGTAAGCCTATCATCAGTGGGGATTTATATTTGCTAATAATATGTTGGATTCATGTTACGACTTTAAAAAACTTTACAATAATTTGGAGGCATTGACTCTGAGGACCCCTAGGGGTCCCGAACTCCCTTTTGAAGATCCCTGAAATAGATGCAACACCTATATGACGTGATTCAATCCAATACAACAGGCCTGCAATCGTTTGCCTATTTATCTTAGCATGGTGCCAGAGGAGAGTTTATTCAACTATCTGGAATCAGTCCTGCAGGGAATTTGCACTGGATTGAATTACACTGCAAAGGTATGTACTTTTATAGATGCTGTCATCTTGCCGCTGGAGGTGCTCCGAGTGACAAAATCTCAAACCATTGCAATTTAAGAGAATTATCTTTCTATAGATTTCTAATTATGTAAACGGTATATTCATATAGGCATACATTCATCAAAGGTAAATGACACATGCATTCTATTTCTAAGAAAATTGAGATTTATACCCAACCGGCACAACCAGTCAAGGTTGTTTAGCAAATCAGAAATATTTAATACATTTTAGAATTGTGCATAAAACAATTGGTGGTGGTGTGTGGGGATTTTCCAAACTAAACAGAAGAGGAGAACACATTAGGGATTATTTATGGCTGTGTTTATCTACATAGAGCAGGGAGGGGGAGTAAAGAAGAAGTACAGCTGCAGATTTTATTTACTTTTGGACTTCCCCGTATGGAAGTATCTGACAGATTTATGAGATTTGCTTGTTGAAATCCTGATTGCCTAACAGTTACATTCTTTAACACTGTCCTTCAGATAGACTCAGTTGCCAACAAACTGATTCCACTGCACCAAAACAAGATTGATGCAATACGTGTTTAGATTGTATTATAGCAATTATTGTGCAACTCTTATTTGTGTTAATTAGTATGCTATAATATATCTGTTTATCTTTACACATCTCTCTTTGTTAGTGTACTGCATCTTACGCTTATTGTCCAAGAAACAACTCAAGACAGACATGTGAACGTGATAAACTGTATTTTATTGATTCCTTTATAAAGTGATGGATAATCTGTTAGTACAAGTGGATGTATATCTCTCCAGCAGCGGTGTCAAACTCAACTTCACCAAGGGCCACAATGGAAAATGAGAATCACATCAAGGGCCAGACGTGTACAGTGTATTTTCATGCTTATATTTAATCAAAAAAGTCAAATATTTTTGACTGTATTCAAATGTGTTTAACCGGTTTCACAGGCTGAATATAAAAACTCTCGGCTTCTGGGGGAATTTCTGATAATTGCAGTTTCCTGTCTTTTTGGTTTGGCCCACAACCAGGGGGGCCGGAGCTAAATTTGCAATTGGCCGGATTTGGCCCGCGGGCCTTCAGTTTGACACATCTGCTCTAGAGCCATGCATTAGTTGCAAATGGGGATTGGAGCCCTTCATAGCAGGTACAATAATAAGTGACTCAGTGGTGGAAACCAAAGTGCGATAATATGCTCTTTAATTGCTTTGGTCTGGTGTTGCAGCGGGCTGCAGGGCCATGGTGCTGTCAATCCACTCAGTGTAGTGGGAGATGATGGTGTAAATTCCAGGCTTTTTAATTTGGCCACACTTCTTTCCTCCGTTGGAAGTGATGCCCACTGCGATGCCATTGTAGAGCAGAGGACCTCCAGAGTCACCCTGAGGGACAACAGAAAGACACACTGTATTCTTCAGTTCTTATTTATTATCATTACGCAAACCCACCAGCCTGTCCTCGAAGCTATTACCCACCCATGACAGACATGGTTATGATACTAGACTGGCCGTAGGTTATGGCTTTACCCGGCCAATGTCCAGAACCAATGCTCTTAATACAATGTATTGTATAGAGCTATAACTTATTGGAACCCCCCCCCCCACACACACACACATTTAATCCTAATGGGAAATATTTCCAGCTTCAAAAAGAAACTAAGAGAATCTGTTATCCTTTTGTAAAATTAGGTTAAAACCTGTTTGATTCTGTTATTCCTTTCTGTTGTCTTCTTTATTTTTCATATATTTTATTTCATGTTACTGTTTTGTTGTTTTTATGACATGAAAAACATGCTACTGTGCCTTTTGTTTTTATAAAATCCAGGATGTTTTCATTGTTCTGATATAACAATATGTATTTTGCGCTATAATATTTGTTTATGTTTGTCTTGTGTTGGACCCCAGGAAGAATAGTCTCCACTACGGCGATAACTAATGGGGATCCTTAATAAACAATACACAATAAACAATAGCTAGATAATAATATCAGCATTAGCAAAATAATATGTAATATGAGCCAAACCAATAGTCGGTTTTGCCATTTAGTCCCTGAAGTTTTAAACACAGAAAAAGAGAAGAAAATCAGACAAATATCTACATCATTTGGCTCGTGGTCACCCGAACATGATGTGTCGTCTCTCCCATTTGTTGACAACCATTCACATTTAGTAGAAGAGAAGAACTTAAACTTACATCACAAGTGTCTTCTTTCTTATGTGGTTGATCACAGGGGTCTGGGCATACTTTATGGGCACAGATCATGTTATTGGTGAACTTTCTGCCAAAGTAGTCGCTGCGTTTGCACCGATTGGAGTTGACCACCTCGATGACCACCTCCATGAGCTTGTCTGGCCTGGACCCCAGGTTATCCAGGGATCCCCACCCGGCTGTCTCCACCACTGCATCTGTGTCGGGGTTTGTGCCACCTGCTCGCAGGAATTCCACTGCTTTCACAGCTTCAGAGACGTTGAATGGACGATCCAACTGCAAAAAGATCATAAAGACAATGGTTTCAAAATTTGGAAGCTTTTTTTTGTTCCCCAAAACAGAACATAACAACAATTTACACCTCGGTACCACTGGCAATTGACACAATCTATACACTTACTTTGATTAAAGCAATGTCATTGTCATAATTGGACGCGCTGAAGTCTGGGTGATTGTAAAGTTCCAAAATATCAAATGTCTGCTTCGTCTCTTCAGGTTCACTCAGAGAATGGACACCCAGCACTACTTTCCTTCCATTTGGCCTGTGAAAAGAGCACAATGATACTGTAGTATAGAATAATCTTCAAATCATACCATTATACACACGTTTACAAAAACAAAAAATCAAAATAAGGGGACATAAATTGAAAAAAGTAATGATAAAACTGCATGCTCTGTTTCACATTCTGTACTCCTTCAAAAATATAAACTAGAGATCCCCCAAATAATTCATGGAAACGGAACAAATAAATATGATAATACTGCCAAAGAAAACTCACAGACCAAATCTGAGCTACATCAGCTCGCAGAACGTTTACATGTGGAGAATCACATGTTTGATTTATCTGTGTGACCAGTCCTCCTCTCCTATGGAGCCTCTTACTTATTTATCTACTAAGGGAGCGATTGTTAGAAAATGTATAAATCTTTGTTTTTCTCATTAAACCTTTAGAACAGGGGTCTTTGATGTTTTTTAGGCCAGGGACCCCTTAGCTGAAAGAGACACTGAGTAGGGACCCCCTACTGCATATATTAATAATAATACATTTTAAGGATTCTTATTTTCCTTTGTTTCAGAGTGACAGTGGATAGACAGGAAAGGTGGGAGAGAAATTGGGGATGGCACGCAACAAAGGGCCACAGGTCGGATTCAAACCCGGGCCGCTGCAAAGGCCTCAGCCTACATGGGGCACACGCTCTTACTGGGTGAGCTAGAGCTCGCCCCAATAACGATACATTTTATTTATATAGCACTTTACTCAGACACTTAACTGTAAAACCATGGTCAAAAGCCTACGCAACTTCCGCCGAAGGCTAAAAACACATCTCAGCACTGAATTCAAGCCACAGTACTGTGAAGACAGTAAAGCATGGTGGTGCAAAAATCATGTTATGGGGATGTTTCTCATACTGTGGTGTTTGGCCTATTTATCGCATTCCAGGGATCATGGATCAGTTTCAATACATCAAAATACTTGAAGAGGTCATGTTTCCTTATGCTGAAGAGGAAATGCCTTTGAAATGGGTCTTTCAACAAGACCATGACCCAAAACACACCAGTAAGCGACCAAAGATTGATGTTATGGAGTGGCCAGCCCAATCCCCAGACCTCAGTCCCATAGAAAACTTGTGGGGTGACATCAAAAATGCTGTTTCTGAGGCCAAACCCAGTAATGCCGAGGAATTGTGGAATGTATTCCAATTGTCCTGGGCTGGAATACCTGTTCACAGGTGCCAGAAGTTGGTCGACTCCATGCAACACAGATGTGAAGCGGTTCTCAGAAATAATGGTTATGCAACTAAATATTAGTGCAGTGGTTCAAAGTAAAGCAAACCCTTGAGACATTTGTCAGTTTTTCAGTAAATGTTTGAGTTTGTAAAGAAAAATGCATACAGCTATTTTTTTTAACTAAAAAGTAATTTTTTACTTTTTCTTCACTTTCTGTAAAGGTATAACACAAACTTGATAAATTTTGGTCATGTTTTGATTTAGAATTGAATGTGCAGTGTTCGCAATGCATTGATATTATGGAATTAAAAGCTATTCAAAGGATTTTGAGCATTATTCACTTTTTTAAATCACACTGCTATTATTTTGAACACAACTGTATATATATAAATACTCTTAAAGCTGCACTTTCATTTGGCTGTTTGTCACTTAGTACTTATCTGGAGTTTGCGCCTTCAGGGTTGAAAGCACTAAATTGGAAGTCGCTTTGGATAAAAGCGTCAGCTAAATGACAAATATTGTATACGATTGAGTTGCATATTAATAAACTGGACCGAATGGATGAAAATAAATGGTTATTATTTATACATCATGTTTTAATGTTAAACATTTGGAAGACACAGTGACTCCTTAACTGTATGGCTACTATAGTGGCTACCGTACCTATAGTAATCTTATCTTTCTTATCTTTTTCTTATCGTCCTGCACTAACTCTGAGGACCCCTGAGGTCTGATGCGCTGCTGCTGCTGCTAGCCTTGTCCGTACACATGTATGTTTTCCATTGATCAAATGAAATAATCGTGTGTTCTTCAACTTTATTTTGTGTGTTTGCACATTTGTTCATATACTAATTTGATTACAGCAAAGACAACGTCGGTAGTACTGACGGCAAAATAGGCTACGGAATATTTCGTTCTGTATTGACAGGTGCAATACTTGAAAATCGATAATTATTTATTATTTTTTTTAATTAAATGTATATCTGCATTTATGTAAAAACCTAGAGACTTTTAAACATCAAAAAATGTAATTTATTAAATGTATTTGTGTCAAAATGACATATAAACATCTTTTTGTATTGCGTGTCGCGTGAAAAGTAGGCGTTGGTTCTATTTCTAGTATGCGTGCGTTTTCGGCCCTTGGGTCACGGACTCCCAGTTGAAGATCTCTACTTTAGAACATTGTGAGCTGAACCCTGCTTCGCGTCACTTTGTTCTCCGAGATCTCATAACTGCTTTCAGAATCAACAGGGGCCGTGCCTGTACGTGACAGGATAAGAACCACAACCCAGTTGTGATGGAATTGTTTTATAACAATACTGCATGGCCCTAATTTTTCTTCGTCTCGTACGTTCTGCTTCCCACATAACAAACTTCCTCCATGGTGGTTAGAAGAAGGTGGCCTCACCCAGTGGTGGATTGTAACTAAGTGCATTTACTCAAGTACTGTACTTAAGTACAGATGTTGAGGTACTTGTTTCTTTACTTGAGTCTTTTCTTTCCATGCCACTTTCTACTTCTACTCCGTTACATTTCAGAGAGAAATATTGGACTTTTTACTCCACTACATTCATCTGACAGCTTTAGTTACTAGTTACTTTACACATTAAGATTGTTGAACATAAAAGACATGTAGATTATAAAATACAATGTTTTATTGTAAATTGAACTACTCAACAATATAATGGCCTACAAGTCCAGCTGAAATGATTAGATGATTAAATACAGAACTGTTTGGATCGTTTCCAGTTTCTAAACTGTGAGGATGTTGCTGCATTGAGGACTTTTACTTTTAATTCTTTAAGTCCATTTTCCTGATGATACTTACATACTTTTAAAGTGCTCATATTATGCTCATTTTCAGGTTCATAATTGTATTTAGAGGTTGTACCAGAATAGGTTTACTTGGTTTAATTTTCAGAAAACACCATATTATTTTGTTGTACTGCACATTGCTGCAGCTCCTCTTTTCACCCTGTGTGTTGAGCTCTCTGTTTTAGCTAGAGAGTGAGACATCTCACTTCTGTTCCATCTTTGTTGGGAGTCGCACATGTGCAGTACCTAGGTAAGGACTACTAGCCAGTCAGAAGCAGAGTATGAGGGCGTGCCCTGACAGTACCTAGGTAAGGACTACTAGCCAGTCAGAAGCAGAGTATGAGTGCGTGCTACACTAGCAGCTAGGCGAGCATTATAACGTGTGTTACAAAGTGACCACGTTTGTCTCTGAAGTAAAGGCTGGACTACAATAGAGCTGTTTGGAGCAGTTGGTGAACAGTGTTTTCTGTTGGAGATGGTAAGTCCCTTTGGGGGGGGGACTTTAGGCTTTTTCACTTTGTAAACCTATAATGTGCACAAAAAAGATATATAACACAATAAAGGAAAGGGAAAAAAGCCAAAAAGCATGATATGAGCACTTTAAGTAATATTTTCAATGCAGGTCTTTTACTTGTACTAGTATTTTTACAGTGTGGTATTAGTACTTTTACTTAAGTCAAGGATCTGAATCCTTCTTCCACCACTGGCCTCACCCTGTTGGCAGACAGTGCACCGCAGTCATCACCCACTGATCTGCGATCACAAACCCTCCACACTCGTGTTTCAGATTCTCTCCTTCTGGCACCTGGATGGAGGCCATGTAGGGCCGAGAGTGCGACGCCGCCTCTCTGCCACCAAGTATACCCTCGCCTGAAACGATCAAAACACACAGGCTCAAAGAAAAGTTTCAAAATAAAGTAGTTTTAACCAGTGATGTGGTCTGCGGGATACGCAGGTATACCCACTAAGAAAGCTCCAGGATTTCCATATATTCACTTAAAAATGCCCAATGACACGCAACAACATACTTTCCATTAAATGTTTGTTATATTTTGAATTGTCATCTGTGTTTTTCTCCTTCACATAGACCAAATAAAGGTATTTCCACCATAAACTGGTGCATAAAAGTGAATATGAATACAGGAAATGAAGTCGTTGATACCCAAAACTTCCCTGGGGGAGGGCACCCAGACCTTCCCACTATGATATATGATATTTTTTTGGAGTCATCGGCAAAACATATTCATTAAAGTTAAGGAATTTTTGCATCTCATGTCAAAGAATCTTTGTTATTTAAACATATCTAGCTATCAGCTAAATGCTTACAGTTAGAATAACAGTTAGAAGAACAGAAAGAATAGATAATAAAATAGATGGTAACATTTTTAGAATAGTACCAACCCATATTTGCAGAAAAATAAATGTTTTAACACTATACTACAGTGAAAATAATACAATACAAATATAAACCATTGAACATGAATTACTAAGAAGCCAAATCTAAATAGATGAATACTTAGCTATTAAAAGAAAATACACTCACTGTGTGAAATGAGGGCGAAAACCAAAACAGCAGCAGCCACAAGAAAGTCCTTCTTTGACACCATGATGTCGGTTTAACTGAACCAAAACCAGCAACTGGGGGGTTTTAAAGGCTTCCTTTAGAAAGACAGGAAATGTCAATCATGTAGATATGGTGCAAGACACAAGTGGGAGTCTGACACTGCTCCTGCTCCCCAGTTTCCTGGAATGTAAAACAGGAATGCAAAACAACATTTTTTTTTTCCTTAGTGTCAAGTGCAAAAAGCATTACATTCTTTATCGTACTACATTTTTTTTCTCCCATATTAACATTCAATAGATAACACCAAGGGGGAACAGGGGGAACACATCACACAACAGGGAAGAGAAAAAAGACAGCAACAAAACGCACACACAAAAGAAGAAAAGAGGGGGCAGCTGCACTGTATGTGTGTGTGTGTGTGTGTGTGTGTGTGTGTGTGTGTGTGTGTGTGTGTGTGTGTGTGTGTGTGTGTGTGTGTTCTTACCAACCTATCCAACGGTGGACACTTTAGTCTCAGGTACATTAAAACGCTCAGACCAAGCATGGATTTGTCGAACATTGGATAAATGCTATCTTCAAATACATTTTTCAATACACGTGGAACAAAGGCTGTGTGTGTGTGTGTGTGTGTGTGTGTGTGTGTGTGTGTGTGTGTATGTGTGCATGTGTGCATGCATATCCATCTACAGTATGCACTTATTAGCAAGATTATTTATTCTTCTAACTATATGCTCTGGATACAATTTATTCAATTTTTCTATTTGATTTCTTACTGTTAGAGTGAGCTTTTCCATTTCCAGTGTTTGTTCATGCTTAAAGATCTGGGGAATTGGCATGTTTCCACAGCCTGGTCACTGGCTTCAGTGCCGTTAAGATGAGCATTTTAAATATGTATCTGTCCCTAGCATTGATCTTGAGGTTTGTATTAATACCCAAAAGATTTCCAGGTGTGAGTGGAACTGTAATGTCAAGTATA
Organism: Perca flavescens; assembly: GCF_004354835.1. Taxonomy (NCBI): domain Eukaryota; kingdom Metazoa; phylum Chordata; class Actinopteri; order Perciformes; family Percidae; genus Perca; species Perca flavescens. Next base: position 27,729,601 of record NC_041350.1, read on the forward strand.
TGTTTAATATTAACTTTTGCCAGAACACCTGAATTACTGAGCAAGTTAAAAATATGTGCGTCTGATTTGCTTTTCTCTCACTGCATCCTCTCCAGCAGCTTGTGTTACATCGATCTGGAGTCATCTTTTTCTTTGATAGGTACTTTCTTCACTTAAAATTCTGTAATGGCTATATTTTTTAGATTTAAATATTTTTTGACAATTGTGTATAGTGGATCTCAACTCCAGAGAAAAATGTTGTAGCATACGTTTTATGCTCAGTTATTGTATGTTCCTTCTCATTTTTCACATCACTTACTTCTGCCTGACCTTTGGGTGAAGTTTAGACTAGAAAAAAAAGATACTCACCTTTTATACAGACAAACAGTCTTCTTAAGTATGTACGCCAGCAGAAAGTTTCACTTTTTGTGTGATTTAATGATGTTTCAAGTTACATAATGCTGAGATCACAACACTCACAGAGAAGAAGACATTATTTTCTTCTTTTATTCCAGTAAATCCAGCAGGAAAACGTCAGCCAATCTGGAACAAGTAAGTACATCTTGCGTCTTTTGCAATTACAATAGGTCACAAATGATTATCCAATGATAATATTGTCCATTGCAATGTATGTTGTGCACAAACATTGCAGTGCACACACAAACCAAAAAAGGTGTGGTTTACTGTATATAACAGGCCCACCTACCAGACGGATTATTCAGTGTGTCTTTAAAAGTCCCACGGTATGAAAATTTGACTTTATGAGTTTTTTAACATTAATATGAGTTACCCCAGCCTGTCTATGGTCCCCCCGTGGCTAGAAATGGTGATAGGTGTAAACCGAGCCCTGGGTATCCTGCTCTGCCTTTGAGAAAATGAAAGCTCAGATGGACCAATCAGGAATCTTCTCCTTATGAGGTCATAAGGAGCAAGGTTACCTCCCCTTTCTCTGCTTTGCCTGCCCAGAGAATTTGGCCCACCCATGACAGAGAGAGACATCATGGCTTTCAAAGGAGTGAAGCATGGTAGTTGGTCAAGGCCACACCCCCACCCTCCATCTTGGCCCCCCCCTCTCTCCTCCTCAATAGCTACAGACAGAAATGGCACATCCTAAGTAAAGCTCATTGTGGGACTGGCTCTAGTGGCTGTAATTCTGCACCAAGGCTGAATTTCGGGAAAGAGACTTCAGATACAGTATTAGGGGACCACTAAGGCCTATATAAAAGAGACTTCAGATACAGTATTAGGGGACCACTAAGGCCTATATAAAAGAGACTTCAGATACAGTATTAGGGGACCACTAAGGTCTATATAAAAGAGACATCAGATACAGTATTAGGGGACCACTAAGGTCTATATAAAAGAGACTTCAGATACAGTATTAGGGGACCACTAAGGTCTATATAAAAGAGACTTCAGATACAGTATTAGGGGACCACTAAGGTCTATATAAAAGAGACTTCAGATACAGTATTAGGGGACCACTAAGGTCTATATAAAAGAGACTTCAGATACAGTATTAGGGGACCACTAAGGTCTATATAAAAGAGACTTCAGATACAGTATTAGGGGACCACTAAGGTCTATATAAAAGAGACTTCAGATACAGTATTAGGGGACCACTAAGGTCTATATAAAAGAGACTTCAGATACAGTATTAGGGGACCACTAAGGTCTATATAAAAGAGACTTCAGATACAGTATTAGGGGACCATTAAGGTCTATATAAAAGAGACTTCAGATACAGTATTAGGGGACCACTAAGGTCTATATAAAAGAGACTTCAGATACAGTATTAGGGGACCACTAAGGTCTATGTGAAAGCATCCAAAGAGCACCATGTCATAGGACCTTTAACATGATTTTACAAAAAGTGATTATTGGCAGTTTCACCATCTTGGGTGAGACCTCATATACCTCAATATAGGCTGCTACATATGGACACTGTTCCTATTGGTATTTTTGTGTGCGCAAAAAATGCATTGCAAGAATGCAATCTAAATACAGTGCAATTTAAATATATAATCAGAATCACAAAAGGATTTATTGGCAAGTAACACAAAGAAATGGGCTTGGTGGTTGATGCATACATAAACATAATATCACATTAATACGAAGTAAACTACAAATACAGACACACATATATCCAAAACAGCTGTTTAACATTAAGAAAAACTAGGTGGAATGGTTTTGTGCAGGTTGTGCAAAAATATTTATGTTATGGCAAAGTGTAGTGACTAGGTGACACAGTTGTGTGTTTAATCATCTGATCATTTCAGCTGGACTTGTAGCACTGTATATTGATGGGTAGTTTAATTTATGGTAAAACATTGTATTTTATAAACTACATGTGGTTTTGTGCAAAAATCTTAATTTGAAAAGTAACTAGTAACTAAAGCTGTCAGATGAATGTAGTGGAGTAAAAAGTACAATATTTCTCTCTGAAATGTAGCGGAGTAGAATCAGAAAGTGGCATGGAAAGAAAATAGTAAGTACAAGTACCTTCAATTCAGTACTTGAATTGAAGGTTGAAGGAATACTTGGTTACGTTCCACCACTGGAGCAGTCATGACCGCCTCGGTACTTCATTAATAAGGTGACAAAAAGGGAATAACGTACTACACCGGTGTGCCCAGAACTTCCAGAGATTGGACCTCATCTTCCCATCTGTAGCCATTGAGGAGAGCACAGATTCAGATCAAATATTTCCAACATGATGCCGGCATGAAAATACCAATTTTGCAACAGCAACGAATGATGCAGGTCATAAAGCTCTCAACTCAGCTGAAGCACAACATGTCTCTTTCTGAATACACACTTTAAGCCAGGATCTCGTTTATCAAAGGGTTTTACAGTATATGCAGTGTCCAAATGTCTCACATTGGGAAATACCATAGTTGCAGTGTTGTGAAATCTATGTCTTGAATTAAATATTACAACCTCATTTGTCTTTTTTTAACTTGGCATCGGTTTGACGTTACTTGTCCAGACCAGACAAACAAGCCATGAGTTGGTTTCTGCTTCCAGAGCAGCTCTGAGAAATGTTTGTTCAACTCAATCTCTTTTTTTGGCTTGTTTGGAAAGAATAATCCTGTCGTGAACATGTAAAGAAATATTGCCTTGGGTGTGGGAAATGTTGCGTTTGGCTGATTACATTCGGGGAGGAGAGGCCTCGCGCAGAAAAAACAATTTTACCCAGGGAAATATACAGTACCAATGCTGTTTTGTTTCAGCAAAGGTCTGTTGCACCTTGGGATTAGTTTAGATTGGAGGTCCTGTCAACCTTGATTTACGTTTTTTTTCCCAGCGCTAAAACTTTGTGCAGCTTGTATCTGTGGCTGTGGTTTCCCTCAACTCAATACTGTTAACCCTAACTCAATATAGTTATACTAATCTTATGTTTACTTTTTAACCTCAAAGGCAAGTCATTCAGAAAGTATTTTAGACCTTTATATGTTTTTAGTCCTTGTTAATGTTAAATAAAATATATTTTAAGGTCGGGATAGATTTTTGTATTGTGACACCGGGGCGTTTATATTTATATATATATATTTATTTCATTTTTTTAGTTCTATTTGTAATATTTTTAGGAGAGAGGGCAGGGCAGGTGTGGAGGTGACCTTTTATTTATAGTGTTATACTCCCTTTATACTCTACTCTTCACAAGTTACATACATTGTTTTTTTTTTTTTAAAAGAGCGTTGAAAAAAGTGACAAAAATGTCAGAAAAAGCTTAAAAAATGCAGGAAAAACAATTGACATAAACATTTGAAAAAGTGACCAAAAAGTTAGAAAAAAGTGACAACAACGTCGAAGACAACACAAAGGTTAAGTGTTTAATCCACATCAGTGGCCCCCTTCCGCCTGTGCCCCTCGTAGCGGCCATCCCAGGCATTGCATTTGAACCCAAACCTAACCCTTCCCCTCAGCAGTAAGTCTCACCAACAAGGCTCTGGACCCCCACTGACTCTTAACCCCCCCCCCCCCCATCCCTAGTCACTACACTTATACTAACCTGCACTAACCATCATCCTTGACTTTACATCTGCCCTTTGCATATACTTTATCAATTTTGCACTCAACCCATTCAGCCTTTTTTGTTATGCAAGTTACTTTAGCCTATTCCTTTTTTCTTTGTATTGAATTTTTTTTTTATAGTTCTATTTTTTAACTTTCTGTTTTCACTGTGTATTTAATGCTGCGTTCCAGGCAACCCGTAACTCGTGTTTTCACAACCTTCTACCTGTGAAAGTGCCCTGGAACGGCGACCAAACCCGTAACTTACTAACTAACTTACTTGTAATGTTAGTGAATACTATTTGAATATTTACTCAGGTTTTAAATCAGTTAAGTACGGAGCCCCTGACATGACATACGAAAAAAAATAAATCAAAATGTGTTATTAGTAATTAGTCATTTGTTTACACAAACTAGTATTTTGTGGCAATGACATAGCCTTACTATAATGTGGGCATGTTCTGGATAAATTGGCCTACTTCCCAGTAAGCACATTGACTCGACGTAGGCTTATTGGCAATGTCATCAAATCAAATCAAAAGAGAAAATGCCGATGGCAAAAGACACGTTGGCAAAAGAAATTATAGATATGTCAGTGCTCTTAGCACAAGTTGTCTGAGAAAAACTGCAGCTTCCTAATGTGGGACAGTTGTGTCCTTAATAATAACTGTGCTAATGTCTTGCTGTTTCCTGTAGCTCTGCATGGCTTACTGAGAAAGCTTATATGTTGTTCTCGCTGTCTGTATGGTGTCTTGTTGACTTCTGTCTGTATAGTTTAACCTGTCTTGCTGTTTCCTGTTGCTCTGGTCTAACATAATCTGACCAAAGGACCACAGTTGAAAATTAGCTGGCTAACACTGGTACATTTACACAAATGTTAATTAATTTGTGTTGTCCTTTATAAATAAAGAATAAGAATAATCTGGGACACATGAAAAGTCTAGGATAAAATGCCAAAATCACCTTGATTCATGTAGAATAGTGAAAAAACAATTAAGTTAGTTAGGCCTATGGCAGATATCTGGACAATGTATAAATATGAGTATAGCATCTACACAACGTAAAGCAGACATCTGGACTATTTATAGGTCTACTGTAAATATCAGCATGACGTTGTTAATGTAAGTTGTGGAAAGAGCAGCTACACATCGCCGAAAAGCCGCGGAGCAACAGAGCATATTAGTATATTGTGGCCACAAATTAGCATTCTGTGGCCATAAATATTGTGGCTACAATTGATTTCATTTTTCGCATGACATGCGGAAAAGGGATATATAATCACATTTTCTTGAAAAAATCTCATAGTACATATGTCTGTTGTAATCCAAAACAACTAACCATTTCTCATCATTTTACTTAGAAATGATGGATAATTTCCTGTGGATTAGGTTTTATTGACCACTGATGCAAAAGTAAGTGTAAAATTAGTTCAAATGAGTTGGAATGAAGTTGGCTGGGAAGACGTAAGACTTTAAGAGACACATTATACTGTTCTATGCTTTATTAACAGGCAAACCAGACCGGGTCAGAGGACAACAAGTGCATGGTCACTGGGAAGACAATACAAGGGTTAACACTTCACATTTCACTCAAATAGTGAATGTGTTGATGAAAGTTGATATTAACTTTGGAAGCTGTTAAAGGTGCAGTAGATAAGACTTATAAAACTATCTGTCATATTTGCTGAAACTGATCCTATGTTCCAGTAGAACTACATGAAGCAGGTAAAAAAAAAATCTGGCTCCTCTGGCACCACCTACAGCCTGTAGTGTGATTTGCAAAAATCCACAGCACCCTGTTCAGATGCACCAATCAGGGCCAGGGGGGTGTCTAACTGCGTGTCAATTACCGCTCATCCACACGCATTCATTCTCCCTTGTAGGGGGAGGGGCTTAGGAGACCATTTTGGGCTTTAGCAGAAAGCTGGGAGGGACTGAGAAGTTGTCAATGTTCACATTTTTGGGCTAAGTCCTGGATCTTCTCAATCCTTCCTACAGCACCTTTAATGTAAACTGACTGAACGTTAAACAGCAAAATACATGAACAAATGTCTTGTCGTGTCAAAAAAGTGTTATGGTCTATTGACTGGATGCCAATTTTACATCATTACGGCTATTTTCTCAGGCCTGTTGTGAAAATTAAAGTTACGCAAATGCTTACTAAGAGCTTCCTTTCTTAATGTCTCAGGGCTTTGACTTTTACTCAGGGCTTTTACTGTAAAGTGGGGAAATAATATCGCTTTATAACATTTTCCTATACTCCTGGCCAATTAAGTCATGACTCACGCACTCGCAATTACATGTTAGGAGGAACATAACAGTTGGAAATTATAGGTTCAAACTGACAAAGACATCTGTATCCACCTAGATGATGATGTGTTCATTTAGCTGCAGGAACATTCGCTGGAAAATGGAAGGGAAAAAAAAATAACTGTGACAACATTTAAAGCAAATTCTCTTGTAAGAGTTTAAAGGTTGTTGAGTTTTTATTTTTATTTATTTTTTTAACATAAGGGTTAGGGTTTAAAAAATGAAAAAGGTAAATAAGAATATGTACATTTCAGTACAGGCAAGAAAACCAATATTGACAAAATCCTCAGTAAACATCTCTTTCTAAATTATAGAACATTATTTAAATAAGGATTTCCATGTTCAAAAAGGAGTACGAAGAAGTTTAAAAAAACCTTTTCTGGTCCTACCACGTTTTTCTATTTTTTAATACTTTAGTTAAATACAAAACAATTTAATTCTTCACATATTTATTTGCATATATGTATATACACATGCATAAATGTGTGTGTGTGTGTTTGTCTGTTACGTGTGTGTGTGTGTGTATGTGCGTGCGTGCGTGCGTGCGTGAGTGCGTGCGTGTGTGCGTGTGCGCATCCATATCTGTTCATCCATGTGTGTGGTCTGGAGTTAACAGAGTCATTTTCCACTTAATGTTTTAAATGTTTCATTGCTCTCTCTCTCTCTGTCTCTCTCTCTCTGTCTCTCTCTTCAAGTCTCTCTTCCTTCGCTCGCTCATTTCTATGTCTGACTGTCATTCTCAAACACTGAGTCAGCGAGCCTGTCAGTGTGTCTGGCAGGTTTTTTCTATCTATCAGTCAATCAGTCACTCAGTTTGTCTTTTCATTTTCCAGTTTGTCTGTTTATGTCTTTGGGCTCTCCTCAGTCTTGGCCTGTTAGAGAGTTTATATATATATATATATATATATATATATATATATATATATATATATATATATATATATATATATATATATATATAAACTATTAACCATATGTATTTTTAAAGCAATAGACCTACAATTTAATTGGGCAGATTGGGCCATTCTGACTTTCTGACTATTGGACTTGACATGACAGCTAGCTCCATGTGTGATAGTGAGTTACAGAAGTCACTGAGTCACTAGTGCATTAGTCACACATACTTAGTAGATGTCATTTTGACAGATGCCAACACACAAAAAAAACACTGCAACAGTTGCAGCCAATACACCTTTAACACTAAGAGAAACTCAACTGGGCGCAAACTACATGTGCAGTCTCAAAAAAAAAAAAACACTGCACGAATGATGCAATCCCAAAGTAAAAAAACCAATACAACTGTGAATCCATTTCTGTTAATACATAGCTATTTCTTAGTGTGCATACATTCCAATCACTGTTACAAGTTAATGGGGATATTTAGACTTCAGTCACATTGCAGTTACATTCTTGTTGTTGTGAGGATCAACACTGGCATTAGGGAGATTCCCATCCCACTTTACTGAGACCTCATAGATTCATATTTCAAATAAAAGTTTGACCCTGTATGGCCTCGTTAGTTTTTTTTTATATTGCCCAACATCAAAAGTTTCTCAGAAAGGGCTTTTTTTTCTTTCAAAAGGATAATTTTTTGGGGGGTCTTTAATCGATAGGACAGCTAGGTGAGAAAGGGGAGAGAGAGGGGGAAGACATGCAGGAAATCGTCTCAGGTCGGACTGGAACCCTAGACCTCTGCGTTGAGGCATAAACCTCTACGTTTATGTGTACCTGCTCTACCCACTGAAAAAAAATAAAATAAATGACAATCTGCACATGGACAGATTATGAGAAAATGGGCCTCTGGGCACAGACATGTAAATGCAACAAGACTCTCATACTTAAAGACACAAAACAGCGTCGACATCTGGCGTTGTTCGGTTTCGCTCCCGGGGATATTCTGCAGGTAGACCACAACTCTCAGGTGCTGCTGTGGGTCATTTTTTTCATGCCACAGATGGAGAGACTTAATATATACAATATTAAAACAAAAAAAATTAAAAATAAAAACATAATCAGGACGTCTGTAGTTTTAACAGATCTCTGTGAGTGTTAACACTTTTCACTTTAACCATTGGCTCTGGCCCAAAGGCCACCTGATCCCCTGGGCCTGGCTCCTTTAGGCCTGTTCAGTGAAATTTGGGTTTCTTTCCACCAAATTGTCAAAATAAATAAACGTGGATGGTTCTATACAACCATTACTCTTCACAAATCTAATAAATGATCAGTTCACTACTTTCATTGAATTTGGGTGTTCAATGTTCAATTCATAGCATTTCAATTTTTTTTTTATTTTAAAGAACGTTGAAAAAAAGATTCAAAAACATTGAAAAACAAAACTGTTAAAAAATAAAAATAATCACAGAAAAAATTGTCAAAGACGTTGGAAAAAGTGACAAAAACGTGGAATAAATTGACAAAAACATCGACAAAAGTGGCGAAAAAGACGACCAAAACGTTAAAATAAAAAATATAAAAATGTACCCAGAGAAACAAATCGTTGCATGGTCAACAGGAAGACAACACAAGGGTTAATATTTCTGTTCTAAGTCTCGGTGATCGGCCCCTATTTTAAACAATAAAGCTGAGAAAAAAGTGAGACATCTGGGGGATGTGATTTCCAACTATCTAGGGAGGTCCCGGGACATGTCTGCATGGATTGAGAAAAAGCGACAAAAACCTCGAAAAAATGGTCAATGTCAAAAGGTGACAAATGTCAGAAAAAGCATGACAAACTTGTTGCAACCCCCCGTCCCCCCTGTAAATTGATCTATGTGTCTCTGTGTGTGTCTCTGTGTGTTTCACTGTCTCTCTGTGTCTCTCTGTGTGTGTCTCTGTGTGTCTCACTGTCTTTCTGTGTGTCTCTCTGTCTCTGTGTGTCTCTGAGTCTCTGTGTGTCTCTCTGTGTGTGTGTCTCTGTGTGTCTCTCTGTGTCTCTGTGTCTCTCTGTGTCTCTGTGTGTCTCTCTGTGTGTGTGTCTCTGTGTGTCTCTCTGTGTCTCTGTGTGTCTGTACCTGTGTCTCTGTGTCTCTGTGTCTGTGTGTGTGTCTCTCTGTGTGTGTGTGTGTGTCTCTCTGTGTGTCTGTCTGTGTGTGTGTCTCTGTGTCTCTGTCTGTGTCTCTGTGTGTGTCTCTGTGTGTCTCTCTGTGTCTCTCTCTGTGTGTCTCGGTGTGTCTCTGTGTGTCTCTGTGTGTCTCTCTGTCTGTGTCTCTCTGTGTGTCTCTCTCTGTGTCTCTGTGTGTCTCTCTGTGTCTCTTTGTGTGTCTCTCTCTGTGTCTGTGTGTCTCTCTCTCTGTGTCTCTGTGTGTGTCTCTGTGTGTTTCACTGTCTCTCTGTGTCTCTGTGTGTCTCACTGTCTCTCTGCGTGTCTCTGTGTGTTTCTCTGTCTCTGTGTGTCTCTGAGTCTCTGTGTGTCTCTCTGTGTGTGTGTCTCTGTGTGTCTGTGTCTCTCTCTGTGTCTCTGTGTGTCTCTCTGTGTGTGTGTCTCTGTGTCTCTGTGTCTCTCTTTCTCTGTGTGTCTCTGTGTCTCTCTCTGTGTCTCTGTGTGTCTCTCTCTGTGTCTCTGTGTGTCTCTGTCTCTGTGTGTTTTCTCTCTCTGTGTCTCTCTGTCTCTCTCTCTGTGTCTCTCCAGTGGAGTGGTGGTGTTGTGCGCTGTGCTGGCGTTGCTCCAGAGGACAGGGATTACTGGTAAACGGGTCTAATCTCAGCTGTTTCCTCCACCAGTCGTGGCCCTTGTGATGGGAGCCGGTGTTTAGGGGGGGCTCCACAGGACCAGCTACTCTTTAACTCTAATCTCTCTAATCTCTCCTCTTACTTCAGGCCGGGGTCCCACAGACCTGCCTGCCTCACACTCCGCTTTCTACCAAAGCCTTCTGAAAAACATGACAAGCCTGTACTTTCAGTTTGGAGAATACAGCCACTTTTTAAAAAAGGTGTGTTTCCCCCCCCATCCCCCTATGGGAAACCATAACAAATAATGATGGGGCTTTCTAACATTATCTATACTTCAGGGCTGAACGGTGATAAATGACCTCAACATATACACTGTATATACAGTACATGTGTTTTTTTTAGACACTTTGGCTTTCTTTGTTTTCTAGACATTGCCTTTTATTTGGAAATCAAATTGAAATATATAAATAAGGCAATCATCCAGACAAAATCAGTTTTTATTTTTTATGTGAAAAATTTAATTACATTCGAAAAGGTTGAAATCAGACATTTTAGATTCAGTATGTGAACATGGTTGAAAATATCTGTCCCATAAAGCTGCTGAAATATATTCACTTTAAGTAAAACCTGCTGCACGTGGAGCGAGAATATAAAATCCAAATGTTCACACAGAAAACTAGCATTAGTCCAAAAATGTGTTTTTTTTTTTTAAATTCATAAATGGATTTTCAAATGCAGCAACTTGTGAAAGGATTTTGTAAAATTGGACTTTTGTCTTGTTAGTGTGTGAATGTGAGGGAGTGTTTTTGTTACCATTTAACAACCCTTTAAACCCCAAATTGTACCTGTTTTTAAAGTTTCTGTCAGAAATTTGAGTTTCTTTCAACCAAATTGCAAAAAAATGACATGGATGGTTTCAGAGAAAGGCTCCTCGAGTACAATTAATAATCAGTTCACTACTTTCATTTAATTTTAGGTGTTTTATAAAAAATAAAAGAATTGGTTTCAAAACAGTATCCTGACTAAACTTTGACATAGACCAGTCTGTGATCCTCTCAATATGTTCCACTGATTTTAAATATTAGTCAAAATAATTAATAATTTGAGCTTTTTTTTAAGTAAAAAAAATAGGTATAATTTCATATAAATGAGGTTTATTGGTCATGAATTCAAAAAATTTGAGAAAAAAAAAAAGTGTAGAAAAAAGAAACAAAAAAATCCTGAGAAAAGTGCCAGAAACTTTAAAAAAAAAAAAGTGCCAAGAACTAAAAAAAGTGTTAGGTTTCAATTTTTTTACCCAGGAGGACAACACAAGGGTTGACCATTAAAGGGTATATCATCTGACTTTAGCTGTACATGAGTTTGTGTGCATGTGCATAATCATATGCCTACAGTTCAGCTACTGCAGCCAGATGTTGGGAGGACATGTGTGACTGTACAAGTTTCCTGTATTCTGTTGAATTTCCTGCAACAATGTATACATTTTCTGCATCAAATGATGGTGCAAATGGCTTTATTTATGTAAAGGAAGTCATAACACGGGTTGCATTGGCCAGTTCTGATTATTGTTACTCGAAATTATGCCTATGCGTGTGTGAGAAGTCCATCAGCTCGTTTTCTCAGGAATGGTCCAACAGTGTAACATCTACCTACTAGCTAATAAGTTGTTCCATTTTCCCAGTGTGTGTATGTGTGTGTGAAAGTGTGCACTGCGTGTGAGTGCGTCAAAGCCTCCTCGTTTCCCAGGAGAACGCTGAATCCTGTAAATCTGACGTTTCTTCTTCCTGGTGGTGGTCCCGGGACGATCGGCGGGAGATTCCACCTTTTCCCACATGGCTCCTTGATCCACCTGACTCCTCCCGGCCTCGCCCATAAGCCTGCCTTTTGTCCCTATCTGTGCGCGGCGCTCAGTGTTTGTACATCCAAGAGAGAGCAGGTTGAGAACGTGGGACTGTCCCACAGACCTTAAAAAAAAAAAAAAAAAAAAAAAAAAAACATTTCCCACAATGTTCACAACACATTCGGAAAGAAAATGAGTAAAAAAAACATGCCTGTAATGAACCTCGAGGGAATAAATAATGTCTAAATAAACAACAGAACTGAAAAAATAAACTGTGGAAAAAAGTTACAGCAAAATATCTCAAGGTCCAAATTTGGAGACAGAAAAAAAAAAATAAGAGAACTTGATGAATATTTCTGTTAACCCTCTTTTCTACTGCATTTGATGTCTCCATAAAAAGGTGCATTTTACGGTTTTTGCCATAGAAAATTAAACTTACCCAGATCTAAAGAAAACAAAGTCAAACCAAAAGAGAAACCTGATTATATTCACTGTTTTCTCTTTAGTTTTGCTCTGTTAAAGTATAGTATATTATAAGTACACTCGGTAGTATGTAAGGTAGTATATGAGAGTAAGCGAGATAGAGGGATATAAACATGAAATTGCTTTCTACCCTAGCGTTTTGGGATATTACGATGTGTCCACTGAGTGAGAAAGAGATGTATAACTTTTCAAATACTGCAATGTAACTAATACTTGCATCAGTTGTTGACTGGTCTGATGAACGGTTATGTGCAATCAAACAACACACTTATCTAGTCTGAGAGTCAATCCTATGACTGATAGATGCCTGATTGCGTTAATTCTTAGCAACAGTTGTGGCCGGGTTGGCCCAGTGGGTAGAGCAGGCGCACTTCTACTGAGATTATTATACACTTATGCCTCGACGCAGAGGTACAGGGTTCAAGTCTGACCTGTGACAATTTCCTGCATGTCTTCCCCCTTTCTCACCTAGCTACAAGCAAAAATTAAAGGTGGAAAAGCCCAAAAAATAATAATTCTGTTCAACAGTTAAAGCTGCTGTAGATAAGACTTATAAAACTAACTTTCTGTCATATTTGCTGAAACTGATCCTATGTTCCAGTAGAACTACATGAAGCAGGTCAACAGACTCCTCTGGCACCACCTACAGCCTGTGTGTCAATCACTGCTCGTGCACACGCATTCATTCTCCCTTGTGGGGGGAGGGGCTTAGGAGACAGTTTTGGGCTTCAGCGGAAAGGGGGGAGGGACTGAGAAGTTGTCGATGTTCACATTTTTTGGCAATCCTACCTACAACACCTTTAAATCCCTTTACTTCTATAAAAGGGGAGTGGTCAGTCTTGAGTTCAATATCATCAACCCTCCATTTTCAGGAGAGAAATCTTATCGTCTTCATCAAATAAACAAATATGACTCATTTAGGTGGAATATCCAACCGCAGTATTTTATACTGCACTGTTTCTACACCATAGTGCAGCAATACTGCAGTAATCACATTCGGTACGAGCTTTTTTTTTTTTGTTGGATTAGAAATGAACATTTTTCCTCCACATACTGATCACATTTCATTTTAAAACCCTCCGAGGACGAAAGACGCCAAACGTCCATGTTCATTCCATGTTTTTGGCAAAACTCCTACTCAAAAGGCAATATTACAAAATTTCATTTCAGACATTTATTTACTATTTCAATCCTATATCACGGTGCTTTGTGAGCCTAAGACTTGGGGTGAACTCATTTCAAGCACCGAAACAGTTCGTTCAACACATCACAAGTTAAGGTTTGTTATCAAAAGAGATTTGAGGAATTTCAAGAAGCCAACTTCAACTTTTCAGCTTTCGCGCCAAATTCTCTCTTTACACGCTGCTCTGGGACAAAATCTGGGCCTCGCTGTACGGAAAGCTGAGTTTGTTCCGAACAATTGAATGTGACACACACTGGGATCAGTTATATGCAAACACCCTAAAAAGGTAAATTTAAGAAGATGAAAATGCCCTTAGACCTCACAGGGTTAACCTACCGGGGCAGAAATTAATCTGCCCTTTTTTTGTAGTGCAATAGATCAATGGTTTGTATGAATTTGGACTCCTTCTCTGAAAAAAAAAAAAAAAAAAAGAGAATACTAAAGAAATGAAAAATACAAATCAAACAACAATAATGTGGGATTTAGAAAGGTGAGACACAGCAAAAGACCAAAGATGAAAAGAGAGAAAAAAGGAGGAAAACAAAGAAAACATGAGCATGCAGACAAAAAGAGAGAGAGAGAGAGAGAGAGAGAGAGAGAGAGAGAGAGAGAATGATCTGCGAGCGCGAGCCTCGTCTGAACATGTCGTGAAAGTGAGGTTTTCAGACGCTGTAATTTACCCAGATTCAGATCACTTTGGCAGAATGTGGGACCACCTGCACTTCAGCTCATGTGAGCAACTTGCACACACAAAAAAATAAATAAAAAAACAAAAACCCTGGGAGCGAAGACAGAGAACCGGTGTTTTTACTAAAGCGTGAGATTTGAGGCCTGACGTGGCTCACAGTGCTCCTCTTGGCAGTCGGATACCTCCGCTGTGTTTGGGTGTACGTAGGCTACATGTGGGAGTCTCAGCCTGGAGGTATTCACAGGGCTTAAAGCAGCTGTCAGCGCTAAGGAAGATGGATCTATTGGAAGTCAATGCTCTCATTCAGATTAGGGCTGGGCAGTATATCGATATTACACCGACATCGATATATGAGGCTAGATACAGGCCCGTAGCCAGCCTAGTGGAAGGTGGGGGTTCTATTTTTTCAAAAAGTGGACCTTTTTGCAGTTTTTCCCCTCATTTTGTATACAATTATGAGGTTCAAATACTTTATTTTGGTGACTTTTTATGCACTAATTTGGGCTGGATTAGCTGGTATCTTAACGAGCACGCTTTTTGATGCACCAAAAATATTTATTACGAGTTTGTCAAATTGCTTACCAAGATCATGTGCCACCTTTTTAAGTCCAAATGCACGCTCGCACGCACGCATGCACCGAAACATTTTCCTATGAGTGTATAAAGTCAGTTGCGTTGATTGTTGGTACATTAGACGCACAGGAGCAGTGGATGTTTGGTGACTGCAACATAACTTCAGTCCCAACAAACGGTAGCAAAAATTTTTTAAACTGAAATGGGAGTGCATTGAACACCCTGTTGTGTGCGCAAGCGTCTCTGCCTTTTCATTACCATGAGTTTATTGATTGGGTATCACCTGGGACACGGCCAATAAAACCAGAGAAACCATATCTCAAAGCCGCTTTGCACCGGTCCGAGGAAACATGTCGATCAAACAGGAAACCGCAGCACACTGTTTTCAGATTGACCATGCCCCAGGAGATGTGGAGCCCAGGAGAGAGACAAACCCAATGAGACGCGCCATGTAGATATAGCCTTGGTTGAGGCCTAGATTGAGGCCTACCCAGGTGTCAGCCCATCAGCTGATTAACCCTCCCAAAGTGCCAGCTGCTGCAGGAGGGCCAGTGAAGCCAACGTCGGGAGGAAAAAGGGAGGGGGTTATTTAGATTTCTGTTTTTGATTCCGTAATTCAGATTCAAAATACGATTTGCAGTGCAAACGCTTTACTGGCTTCTCATTCACTTTCTCCTGATTCTTCTCCTTCCTTTCTGTCACCTGAAGCATGCTGGGAGCTGTACGTGTTGCCCTGAGGCCTTGTTTACTGTCAATTGTGCTGATCAGTGTCCGCTTGCAGCGTTCGACCGCGTGACCACATGACAAAATCAGGACGTGCTCAACAAAAAATGTAGACCTGCAAGCCCAAATGCCACGCCCATTTTAATGTACAGCACTAGAAATACTTTATCAACCTCTAATAACAGCTGACAAACCTTACCTTATTATGCCTTTTTGTAAGCTGATGTCTGTATTGAATGTTGCATTGTCTATAGACCACAAATAAATTCCCCTAATGGCAACCTGAAATAATTCAGTTTGAACAAATAATTCAAACTAACATTAAAATTAGCTGGTTTGTGGGGTGTCCTGATGGTCTGACCAGGAACCTTAATGTCCCCCTGTTCAAATCTGGCTGGGGACATTTGTTGCATGTCACTCCCTATCTCTCTTTTATGTCCTCTCTCTACTGTCCAATAAAACTACAAAATGCTCTAAAACATTTATAAAAAAAAAGACAAAAAATAGATGGTTTGCAGCTGGAGGGTCAACACATTCTCACTCTCCCATCGCTTAAAATACGAACGCTTGGTCATGTGCCTTTGGCGTTTGTTATTCACGCTAAAAGTCTCCTTTAGCATCGGGACTCTTGGCGTCACTTTTGACTAGGATTGGGCCTGAGAACCGATTCCAACTTGGAATCATTTCAAAAATTACGATTCCAGCAGAACCGTTTCTTTATTGGAATCGTTTGGAGGATTTGATTTCAAATCCGATCAACGGTTCACAATTTAACATGCGCAAGTTTTGGTTCGCTAGTGGCCAGGCGCTTGTTGTGTTGCAGCCATGGAGCACAGTAAACAGCGCTCTAGTGTGGCTTTATTTTCTATTGAAAAAGCTCTGTAAAACTGCAACCCACCATTGAATTAGGACTGGGCGATACGTAGAAAATCAGATATCGCGATATTCTTGTCCTAATACCTCGATGTGGCGATATTATAGGGTTGACAATGGCTGCTTTAACAAATTATCTTCACAATGAGATTTTAGATAAATAATCTTCAGTAATGTAGACATAATGACTAAGTGGGTAAAGGTAAACATAATAGAACAGCTAGAACAGTCTTACTTTACTATAATGCAGCCTTTAAAACCAGGAAAAGACAACACTTAAGCCATTTACGATATTATGATATCCAAAATCTAAGACGATATCTAGTCTCATATCACGATATCAATATAATAACAATATATTGCCCAGCCCTACACTGAATCAAAATAAAACTTAAACTCCTCTTATTTGTGAAATAAGCATGTCACCCGTTTCAACTCCACCCCTCAAAGAATCGGAATCGAGAATCGATAAGAACCGGAATGGAAAGGAAGAATCGGCATTGGAATCAGAATTGTTAGAATCTAAACGATGCCCGACCCTACCTGTGACGCTCTGGGTCGGGATGTACTGACTGACATGCGGCACTGACTGTCGCTGGTTAAACACCCAGTCAGACTGGGCAAATCTATAAGTCCATTTGGGGACAACAGGATGTCACATCTGTGGGTCCTTTTACAAGGTGCGTGTGGATTCCCTTACTTGTACAGTTTGACTGTCACGGATGTTGACAGTGGGTCTTTGATGTGCGGGTTGTGACGGGCTGCCTTCCTTTGAAGCTGCTGTGACTAAGTGTTGGATGCAGACCTTGGGACAATCCGTGGAGCGAAGGAAATAGCTAAGGGTCACTCACAGGCGCTGACCCTTCCAACCACCTTCACACAAGACTGAGAGTCACTTAGCGGGAGGGAAGACTTACTAATCCTTGGGTTCAAACAGACCTGCGCTGCTGATCTTTCACCCTAGCTTCAGAAACGCTAGCGCAAGCCATAAAACAGACTAGGAAATATTCGAGTATGAGTGACAGAGGATTAAAATGTGCACGGAAAATGCCTTTCCGAAAATAAATGTGTAATGTCCTGGAATTGACAGACAAACTGTTCGGATTTGTTCTGCAGCAAATGTGGAACACGACACAGGCAAAAGAAATCTGCAAAGAACAGTTTGCAAATACAATTTGACCCTCTGGCAATCACACACACACACGCAAACACACACCTAAAGAGAATCAGACTGGCATCTTGGAGTGTGTGTGATCCGCTGTGCCCGTTCACAACCGCAGCAATGAAAACAAAACACAAAATCTGAAGAATCCCTCCTGTCTGTCACAGGAAAGGCAATCTCTTTCATTTCAAGGAGTGTAAACACCCAGGGATTCTGGGACTAATTGTTGAACATAGTTACAGTTGTCAAGGTGGAATCTGCCACCATTTGAAGCCTCCTCTCCCTGCAGTGTTTACGTTGGAAGTGGTTGATTGACTGCCTCTGGCGTATTATGGCTAGACAGGGCCAATTGTCAATAACTGTCACCCACAGAGGGGAGGAAGAAACGGGGCCCATCTGTCTTTGCCTGCCGTGTAATTAGCACTAAAACAAAATGCTTTGTGTTGAAATGCAGAGGCTAGCACCCCTGCCAAGCACACGTATCATTGCATGCCCAAAGAACACGTCGATGGGGTGGCGTGATGGAACATAATCGGCCTTTTTTCGACTCATGAGGTATGCAAATAAGGCAGTTCTGGAACACAAAGGCACAATTACGAGCTGATTAAACAACATTTGAACTATGCCATCCGTTCTGCCGTGTTGTGTCCTGGTGTGTGTGTGTGTGGGTTTGCGCATATTGATGCGACGAGAGAACGCACCTAACATCCACCTCTCCCCCCCTCCCAAACCCCCGCAGGGATCGGCGCTAAACGAGCCCTCCTGGAAAGGAGGACAAGGCTGCAGACCAAACTGCTAACAGATATATGTGAATATTAAAAGCACTTAATATCGCCCTCCCCTACCCTTAGGAAAACAATTGCGCCATTGTGCTCGGCACCCGCCTGCGTTTTCCTCCATTTTTTTTTTTTTTTTACTAATGGGAGTGATAAATACGGCTCTAAGTGGCTTCCCTCTGGATTTCTCGTAAACACTACACCTCTGCCAGATCATCCTCACAGTTGGACTATCCGTGAATAAACAATTGGTGAAACACGCTGCCAAAACTATCAATTATGTAGTGCTTTGATATAAGTTAATGTATAATGAATGTTTTTATCATTTACAGCTTCAATTAACACTTGTGAAAAACCTCTCAACTCCAACTCTGTGCAGACATTTGCAGACGAGTAAAGCGTCAAGTGTCATTTGCCTTTTCCATTTATCATTATGCGCATTACGAAGTATGGCATTAGAAAACGTATCGAAGCGGTATGTTCAATAAAACTTCCTCAATCGTGCAAACAACAAAAAAAAAAATTTTTATGCTCCCTTGAGATGGTTTTTGGCTTTGTTGAAAAAGAGTTGATGCGCTAAATGGGAAATGGAAACGCTTTTGCAGAATAAGTTCTGACCTAGCTAAAATTTAACTCACATATAAACAGCTGTTTAAGCTGTTGGATGGCGTTTCCGGATATTCCCATAACACGTCCTCGTCTCCGGACAACATGAAACATTGCCGATTGCCATTTGAACCAAATTCCTGAAGACGTCGCTCCACTTTTCTCTTGGAAACGGGTTAGATCAGTGGTGTCAAACTCAGTTTCACTATGGGCCACACTGGAAAATAAGAATAAGAAGGGCCAGACATTTTTAGTTTATTGACATGTTTTTATTTAATCAAAAAAGTCAACCATCTTTGACTGTATTATTGCATGTCTCATATACTCTCCTCACGTACAGCTTGGTCAACATAAAGCCCCAAAAATGTAACTTAGCCATCAAAGAAAAAAGGTCGAAAAAAGCGAGGGGAAAAAGTTGAATAAACGCAGCAGAAACGTTGGCAAAAGTTGCGAAAAAGTAAAAAAAAGTGCCAAAAGCATCGACAAAAGTGACAAAAACCTCTGAAAAAGTGACAAAAACTAGCTGGGCCAAAATTTATGATGAATATAAATTGTTATGAGGGCCGGATCTAAATCTGCCAGGGGCTGTATTTGGCCCGCGGGCCTCGAGTTTGACACATGTGGGTTAGATCAGTGGTTCCTCAAACTTTTTCATAATCTACCCACCTTTGAAATATTTTTTTCAGCCACGTACCGCCTGACAAGCGCAAAGCATTTTTTGGTGCATTACAGTGCTGCACCATCAGTCTACTAGTCACAACCCTGTTACTGAAAAAGACACAAGACAACATTTCAAATGTTGAAATTGTATCACTAAATTCCTCCATTATTATAGCATACATATTTATGGGGTTATGCATGACTGATATTTTTTAATTAAAAATATCACGTACCCCCGCATTACTCCAAAGTACCACTGATAGACTGGTGGATTCCAGCCAAGCGTGACCTATAGGAACAACTGACAGAACTTTGCTGTAGCCTGGTTAATTCGCTCCAAACCAGTCGATGGAAAAGTTTGTTTTGCGACATTTCAAAAGTTTGCTTCAAATTCGCTTTACAGTTGAAAACAGAAACGGGACTATTGACTATTAGGTAACTGTGCCACGTGGATGCCTGTGACATTTACCGTGTGTTTCAGCTGTGAAATGTCTGACTTTCTGTTGCACGACTAAAAAAACTTTTGAACGTACACACGTTCCACCAAAACAAGTTCCTTCCCGAGACTATTTTGCAGAGGCACCGTTGCTCCGTACGGCGCCTAGCGCCGCCCAAGACGATTGTGATTGGTTTAAAGAAATGCCAATAAACCAGAGCACACTTTTTCTCCCATCCCGGAATGCTGTGTGGACTAGCCAGACCCTCCTCCGCGGCGCTGTGGAGGAAGGTCTGTCAAAGCGAGACTATAGAGCAGGTAACTTTGTTTACTACCTATAGTCAGTGGTGTCTTTGAACCGTGGCCTTGATAATTCCCTGACATTAGCGGTGTTTTTTTTTTTTTTTTTTTTAATTGGTTTAGGTATGAGGACTTGAGTTCTCTGGCTCCATTACACAGCAATGAAACATCATACTAGCTAATCACCAAGAGATCACAGAGAATCCACTCCGCCTTTAGTCTGCGAGATCATAATTAGACACTTAATCAGTCACAACTCAGGAGGAGAAACAGTGGCAGGATTGTTCAGCAACAAGGCATTTAACCCCTCTCCAGAGACAAATCACCAAAATCCCAACCCAAGTACAACAAATCTGAAACTGGCTTTTGATTATTATGATGCCACAAGGCTCTCTTTGACAAATTGTTACAAAGCAACCCACCGAGGAGTACATGTGTCTATGCTAATTATGAGCAACCAAACAATTAGCAATTCAGCACTCAATGGAAAAGCTTGTGGTGCACTGCGGATCACACAGATGAGACTGGGATACCGTGGTTTTTTTTTTGCTTTCATGGAGACACATTTAACTTTTTAGCCATCCATGGGGCTCTGGGGATGTCGGTCTGTCACTAGTTTGGTCCAGCTATTGGATGATGGCCCCCACCTGATGAATTGTAATACCTTGCTTGGGTAAACCTCTGACTTTTCATCGAGCACCATCATCAGGTCAGAATTGCAGTTGGTGCATGACTTTGGTTTATTACCAAATACCCAGTGGTGGAATGTAACTAAGTACATTTACTCAAGTACTGTAACTAAGTACAAATGTTGAGGCACTGGTACTTTACTTGAGCCTTTTCTTTTCATGCCACTTTCTACTTCTAGAGAGAAATATTGGACTTTTTACTCCACTACATTCATCTGACATCTTTAGTTACTAGTTACTTTACACATTAAGATACTTACATATGTTTACATAATTCATATTTTAAATGCAGGTCTTTTACTTTTAACAGTATTTTTACAGTGTGGTATTAGTACTTTTACTTATAAGTCAAGGATCTGAATACTGCAAACACCTGCACAACGAATGATGTTCCCACCAGCCTCAGCTGCATACATTTATTTAGTGCCAATGTTAGCATGCCAACGCATGTTTAACTAAGACGGTGAACATTATACCTGCTTAACATCAGCTTGTTAGCATTATGACCATGTTAACATGCTGCTAGCATTTAGTTCAAAGCATCAATGTTGTGTCTGAGCACAGCCTTACAGAGCTGCTGGCATGGCTGTACAATATTAAGTCTTGTTTAATCAATAATTGCAAAGATGCCCAATGTGTAAAGTATTACGTAAAGGTGTACCATAAGTAGTACATGACTGTGTTTTGTGCCATCTGTACACTTTAGTCTCAGGTACATTAAAACGCTCAGACCAAGCATGGATTTGTCGAACATTGGATAAATGCTATCTTCAAATAATACATTTTTCAACACACTTGGAACAAAGGCTGTGTGTGTGTGTGTGTGTGTGTGTGTGTGTGTGTGTGTGTGTGTGTGGGCTTATTTAACTATATTTGTGGGGTCCAAAAACCGGGAGTCCAGTATACTTGTGGGGTCCCAACAGCTTTGTGGGGCCAAAATGCTGGACCCCACTAGTTTAAAGGGCTGATTGAGGGTTAAGACTTGGTTTCAGGATTAGGGATAGAATTAGGTTATGGTTAGGGTAAGGGTTAAGGTTAGGCATTTAGTTGTGATGGTTACAGTTAGGGTAAGGGTTAAGGGTTAAGGTTAGGGTAAGGGGCCAGGGATATGCATTATGCCAATGACGGGTCCCCACAAAGATAGTGCCACAAACCTGTGTGTGTGTGTGTGTGTGTGTTTAGACTGGGGAGGGTTTGGGATCAACTGAGGCTTTGACAGACGTCACTGATAATACATGCTCCATGCTAAACTTATTTTCACAAACATTTGCAATGAACAGCCCCACTCCTCCCAATCCCACTACCTGAGCCACACTGATGGAGTGAACCCCACCCACCCGGTGCACCAGAAAAAGAAAGAAAGAAAAAAAAAAAATGAGGGTCATTACAGTTATGCTGCTGTTGCTAGGGTATTTTTTTTACTTTCATGAGCCGTGAATGAACTACTTTAAAGTTTCTCAGCCAGTCTCTGTGCCTCTAACCAGTCTACCTATTCCCCTACTTGTCTGAGCTCCTCACACCTTGAAGAGCCTGTTTGCTCAAGCCTGGTTTTATGCCTGTCAACAAGCACAGGAAACTCCTCCCTCTTCTTTGCCCTACTTTTTTCTTCTTCTTCTGCATACTCTCCCTGTGATGCCCCCACCCCCCCTCCCTCGCCTGCCCAAACACCGGTTTGATTTATGGGCCTTTCAAGCTACCTGGCCCATGACGACAGGTTATTTCCATTACTGCTGGGATTCTCTGTAATAAGGGGATCCGATGTAAGGACTTAGCACGGGGGGGGGGGGGTCAGCTGTCTTGTCCCAGCTGAGCAACAACAACAGACCTCCAGAAAAATATTCATATACTTGATGTTGTCGGGTTTATCTGTGGTTACTCATCAAACCTTGAGCGATGTTATGTTTTGTAATCTCCATCTGTAATTTATGTTTGAGTCATAAAAAAGGAAATCCACCACACACAGCCACTTACGTAGAGGCAAGCAGCTGGGAGCCTGTTCACATTCGCCCAGAGGAACTGGCTTCTGCACACAAGGATATCAACACAGAAGCCATTTTGAAACCTAAATGTGTGCGTGAGAGACACACCAGAGAAGTGACACCAAACCAAGAGACTTTGAAGACTTTTTCGTGGCTCCCCCAGTCAAGTAGACTACCTTGTCTGTCAGCGAGGCCGGACGGCCTCTCTCATTTGGGCTCCGTGTTGTTTTTGGATCTCCTGGCTCGACGTTACATCACTTCCCCTTTGAGGGACTCAGGCAAAAAGTGTCACTCACTTGTCGTTGTGTGCGCGGCTCTGACGAAGGCAAGTTCACACGTTGTCTGAAGGCTCCGCGCCTAAACGGTTACTTGATGTTACATGGCTTTTGCTGACAAAGTTAAAGGCATGGCATTTCTTATGGAAATATCACTCACATGTTAAAAACCATGTACGTGCGACAATATAGGACAGTAATATTTCAGTGTAACAGAATCATTTCAAGTAACCATAATGGGTGCTGTTCTGGAAACTGAAATCATGTTGAAATAAGTGTTACTAAAATAATATTAATATCAATGGACAGAGTTCATTTATTTAATTATTAGATTTAGTAAATCACATTTTTTTCCTGAGCAATTTAGGTATTCCAGGTGCTGAGAACATTTTAACGCTAAGGGCCCTATTTTAACGATCTAAGCGCACGGTGTGAAATCCACGTCCAAATCCACTTTTGCTGATTTGACGGTGTAAAAAAGGGTCCGTATGCCGTGTTTAGTGTCTTCCTTAATTCATAGGTGTGTTTAGGGAGTAATGAACACACCAAAGATGGGTACAGGTGCATTTGCTATTTAAACAATGCGGCTGCTGGAAATTAACAACTGCGTCAGTCTTAAACTAGCAAAGACACTTGCGTCGGGCTTTGCGCTGCGCCGGGTGCAAGATAGGGCCCTAAGTCACAAATGCTATACTATGTTCCTGCAATACACATTACTACAACCCTATAGTTACTGAACCAAACTGGCATGCTGTGCAAGCAATAGAACAAAAAGTTAGCAGCTATAGCTAGCTATGAATGGGTAAGTTTAGGTTAAAAGACAGGGTTTGGGGTAGAGTTACAACTTGTTACTTATATAGTCAGATTTATGGTTCTGCGTTGAATCTACGCTGTAGGTACGTAGGTTAGCATTAGTCTTGCATTGCCAGACCTTCCTCCACAGCGCTATGATGGAGGGTCGGGCTAGTCCATGCAGCATTCTGGGATGGGAGAAAAGTGTGCTCTTGTTTATTGGCATTTCTTTAAACCAATCACAATCATCTTGGGTGGCACTGAAGCGCTCTATCTCTGCTAAGAAACCTGCTAATCAACTACACAAGTACAATCACCTCAAGAGAATTAATTAAAGCAACACTAAAGAACTTTTCCCGCTTCGGTCCCCCTACAGGTTGGAAGCGGAATTGTCCATTACATTACATTATGCAAGTTTGCCAGATCGGGTAGCGGATCTATGAGACATAATGAGACATTACAACAGCGGTAATGGACAATTCCGCTTCTAACCTGTAGGGGGACCGTAGCGGGAAAAGTTCTTTAGTGTTGCTTTAATTAACAAACTAATAAACCAACACACCAGCAAAACACACATTAGAAGAAACTGAATTAGCTGCTGAGTTGCGAACATCTTGTTTGAAAAAAAACATTCACTGACCTCAAGAGAAAAGTTCATATAGGCTGTACCATATACTAAAGTATATTATTGAGATTATTCTGATTGTTCAGCAAACATTAGTGGTACTTGATCTACACACTAGAAACTTATAGCTGTAGCATCAATATCTTAAATTGTTGAGCCCTTTTGAATTGAAGCAGTTCAATAGCTGACTGTGATACGGCAAGACACCTGTCGATCAAGGATAGGCCTACTTCTATTTAAACTTTAACATATCCAGTATCCATACATTACTGATACTTTATCTCAAAGCCACTGTGTGTAGGAATTTTGGCACCCACATATGTATGTATGATAAGGTAAACTTTTCATATAGTGGCTTTAAACTTGGCATTTAGTTTGAAGCAAACGTAGCTGTATGAGCTTTTCTTGAAAAATCTAAATGTTTCCCCGTGTGGGTTAAATGCAACGAAGAAGAAACCTAACCCACGCATCTCCCTGGAATGACTATATGTAACAGAATGCTCATATAAAGCATAGGGCTTAAAGGACAGATCCATGGCCAGAATTAAGCCAGCAGTCTTCGAGGCGCGGCACAGCCGCCTGATGATGAAAGAGACAAAGCCTAAATGTTCATTAGGAAGTGTCAAATAAATTGACAGATGTTTGGCCCAGGCTGCTGGAAACTATGCCACACACACATTTTTCAGCACACCCCATGCATAAAACACTTGGCTGCGATGAGCTGTGGAGACCGCAATGAATCACAGCAGTCTTTAATAATGGGAAGTTGTTTATGAACCTGAAAAGGTAGATGACTTATTATTGTCATCAGGCTGTTGATAGACGTGCTGTCTGCCTCGCTCTCTCTGTTAGTTTGTTTACATGCATTTTAATACTCCGACATTCATTAGGACCAAAGTATACAGTTTAACAACTGAAATATTTGTAAACAGTTTGTACAAATTGTAATCTGTTTGTATAATGATTGATTATATTTTTAGGTAAACTGGACTGATGACTTGCAGATTTTCAATACAATACTTCAACAGTGCTGTAGCCGGCTGCACCAGCTCGTCATAAGTCGACCGATACGTATTTACCAAGAGGAAATGTACACATGACTGAAGTAAACCACATAAACTGCTGTTTAAAGGGAAAGTTCACCCCCAAATCAAAAATACATATTTTTCCTATTACCTGTGGTGCTATTCATCAGTCTAGATTGTTTGGGTCCACATTACCCAGTGTTGGAGATATTTCATTTCATTTTCATGTAATGTTTATTTGAATAGGGACAGATGCTACGACATAGATATTGGATATTTGTGCAACAAATATCCAATGTACAGCATCACAGCATTTATAACTATTGCTATTTTCCAATGCCCATCCCTAGAAAGGCTTTTTAAACAGTCATAAAAACAAACATTTAACAATGCCACATTAAAATACATAAAGCACATAAACATACAAGACACATCCATCTGTACTGTATCTGTACATCTGCCTTAGCTGTTTTAACATAGGCACACAGACGTGTCGTCTGCTTACATTTATAAACCTGCCCCTTTGCATGATTCAGGAAGGTCATTTATACCTAGGCTAAAGCGCATCGGTCCTAAAATCAAACCCTGAGGGATTACTGTTATACACTTCAGAAAAGATACATTTGTATTGTTAATCTAACGCATTGTTCACCATTCATAAGTTATGATATAAACCAAGATAAAGCTTTTTCAGAAAAAAATTATACTTTGACAGTTTGGAGATAAGTATGTATGTGAATATTAGTTGTATTGCCACAATCTTTTCCAAAACTTTTGAGAAAACAGGAAGGATACTTATTGGCCGATAATTGCCCCATATTTTAAAATTGGAATGACTCTTGCTTGCTTCCATATTTCTGGGAACTTCACACTAGTCATTGATGTGTTGATCAGGTGATTTAATAGTTCAGCTGATATATAACAATTCCTTTCAAGAAAGAAATGTCCATGTTAGAAAGCTCTTTAGAGTATGTGGTGTTGGCCATAGGGATGTCTGCCGTCTAATAATATAATGCGACCAGACTGCATTCTGCTTGTGGTGCTCAAAGTGCCCAAAAATACATTTGAAAAACTCAACAGCAACGTCACGTTCCAGAAATCATGACCCAGATACTCAAGATAACCCACAGACCTAGTTCTTCCAATGCTAGGTACCTCACACCATAACAATCTAGACTGATAAATAGCACTACAGATAAGAGCCATTTTGGGGTGAACTGTCCCTTTAATTCTCAAATAACAACATACCTCAAAATTACAAAACTTTGTTAAATGACCTACTAATGTTAGCTAGGTTAGCATAACCAGATACTGCACACATTCTAAATTGCATGAGTACAACTAACCCTAAAACATACATAGTTCTCCATGTACATAGCCACTCCAAAATGTAATGGGTTCTTCCGTGTTCTTCTGCCTTTCACCAAGTTTCATAAGAAGTTTTTCCTTAATCCTGCTATCAGACCAACAAACAAACGGACAGACCGAACATAAAACTGAAAACCTCCTTGGCGGAGGTTAGTCATCCCCTAAAACTGTTACTTCTGGAAGTTATGTTACAGCTAATGTTGCTACAGCGACTGCCTGTTGAATTAGTTTGCTTTTGATTGGATGGCACACTACAACCGTTTCCTGCAACTGACACATTAAGTCTTCACTAGCCAAGACATTCTTCTTGTTTAATGGTGCAACCTGATTTAGTGAAGTTAGTGAAGTTTAAAACTAACTTGTAGTTAATGGACTTAAAGTTACAATCTCGAAGATTTACGTTTCATCCTCTATGGCGATAAGCGGTAATTGCGGGTGTATTTATGGATGTCGAGTCTTATTGTCAAGTCATAGTCCTTTATTTTGTTTGTTCAGCTACAGTAATCGTTTATTCGCAACGCTAGCAGATACCGGGGGAAAAAAAAACAAGTGAGTTGAAGAGTGAATCTGTTGCATTAGCTCCGCCTTTCCTCTCTGGCGGACAAACCATTGCTGGGTGACGCAAGACTAACCCCTATTTTCCACTGGGCACGCTTGCGCTGCGTAATAGAAGTGTGCGTCAATCGGCCCCATTCCACTAAAAAGACAAGCGACAAGTCTATTTTCACGCGAGCCGCTGGGCGTTCAGTGGGCCACAGGCTCAATCAATTGTGTTACCTCATTCAGCTATAGATAGGGACTTAACAGACGGACTTTCACTTTAACACGCCAACTTAGTAATGAAGAAAGTCGGTGTAACGGAATCCTGCCAGCTGACTCAAAAGATTATGTTAACATTTTTTTGTCAGCACTAGGAGGCGGTGTCATTATAATACAGTCGGTGGTTCCATGGTAACTGTCAAAATGTGTCTAAATTTATGAGTGCAGAAATTGTGACTCAGTTTATTGAATGAACCTGTTTACGGTTGCTCGGTGTCAGGATCACGTCTGTGTGCCAAGTGCAAGTGGTACACCAGGAATTTAACTTTATTAATTGGTGCTGGCACATTACAAGACAGTTACACAATGCATGAAAAAAATACAGAGGACCTCACAGAGTGCAGACAAAATGTACTGTTCGACAGTAGACTAAACAAAAACAAAAGTGTAGCTTGAAATAAGGAAGTTGTGTTATTGCATCAGTAGGTTTTTGTAAACTGACTAAAAATATCACAAGATCCATTAAATAGCTGCTTAATTAAGACATCTGAAACCACATTAAGGTGTAAAGATTTCAGCTACAGATGAACTATGGTAAGTGGTGCATTCGGAAAGTGTTGTGACCCCTTCGCTTTCACATTTTGTTATGTTGCAGCCTTATGCTAAAGTCGTTTTTTTCCCCTCCTCAATTTACACCCGCCGTCTTGAATAGAGTTCAACCCCATGTGTGATATTCACTCTGTGTTTCTACTTTAAAAAGGTATATTAAAAATATATATATATATATATATATATATATATATATATATATATATATATATATATATATATATATATATATATATATATATATATATTAGTATTTTCTATTACTTTTTATATTTTGTTATAAAATTTGATGTCTTTTTACATTTTCTGTTTTTCTTCCATTGCCTCTTAGAATTATTATACTATATTTTGATATGCCTTTTACATTTACTATTTGCTAGTAACTATGTCCTTTTCTTTAATTTCGCTTCCCAGCTAAAGCATTTCACATCTTTGTACTTGTATAACCGGTATGACAATAAACATCTTGATCTTAATACACCATAATGACAAAGTGAAAACAAATTTAGCAAATGTATTAGAGGAAAAATCCTTTAAAGTACCTTTGGCAGTGCTTACGGCCTCTAGTCTTCTTGGGTATGACCAAAAGCTCAAGCTTTGCATAGCTGGATTTGGAGACTCTGCCATTCTCTGAAGATCCTCTCCAGCTCTGTTGGTGGACAGCCACTTTCAGGTCTCTCCGCAGATGTTCGATTGGGTTCAAGTCCGGGCCACTCGTCATTCACACGGTTATCCTTATCCACTGCCTTCGCTGTGTGCTGAGGGTTATTTTCCATTGTCATAAACCTTGGGCACAGTCTGAGATCCTGAGCGCTCTGGACCAGGTTTTCATTAAGGAGATCTCTTTACTTTGCTCTGTTGTGCTCCCCCTAAACCATAACCAGTCCCTCAGTCTTTACCACCACCATGCTTGACCACTGGCAGGGTACTACCTGGTTCCCTTCCTGTTCCTCCAGACATGATGCCTGATGATTGGAATTGAGGCCAAACAGTCCAATCTTAGTTTCATCGGACCAGAGAATCTGGTTTCTCACAGTCTGAGAGTCCTTCATGTGCTTTTTTTGGCTTTCATGTGTCTTTCCCTGTGGAAAGGCTTCCGTCAGGCCACTCCGCCATGAAGCCCAGATCGGTGGACTGCTGCAGTGATGGTTTTCCTTTTGTATGTTTCTTCCATCTCCACACAGCATCTTCACAGTTCATCAAGAGTGACCATCCGGTTCTTGGTCACCACTTTTACCAATGCCTTCTCCCCCCATTGCTCAGTTGAGCTGGGTGGCTAGTTCTAGGAAGAATTCAGGTTGTTCCAAGAATTATTGAGGCCACTGTGCTCCAGAAATGTTTTTGTAGAATCCCCCAGATCTGTGCCTCGACACAGTTCTGTCTCTGAGCTCTGCAGGCAGTTCCTTTGACCTCATGGCTTGGGTTTTGCTTCGATGTGCATTGTCAGCTGTGAGACCTTTCTATAGACAGGTGTGTGCCTTTCCAAATCATGTCCAATCAATTTAATTAACCACAGGTGGGCTCCAACCAAGGTGTAGAAACATCTCAAAGATGATCAAGAGAAATGGGAGGCACCTGAGCCAAATGTACACTGTCATAGCAAAAGGTCTAAATACCGGTGTCAATGTGATATTTCAGTTTTTTATTTATTTTTAATACAATTTAAAATTGACAACTCTGAAAATCCTGTTTTCTCTTTGCCATTATGGGATATTAGGTGAAGATTGATGACAGAAAAATGAATTTAAATGATTTTAGCATAAGGCTGCAACATGACAAAATGTGAAAAAAGAGAAGGGGTCTGAATACTTTCTGAATGCACTTAATGTATATACAGTAGTAGATTTTCACAACAAACGTCTAATGGAACTCTCTCTTTGGTGTTAAACATAACCTGTTAGTTAGTGCATTTACATGCACAGCAATAACCGGGGTATGGTCTTACTGCGGTTAAGTGAATAACCGGGTTATGCCAGTTCTCCCCGTATACATGAGTGGGGAAGAAGGGGAAGAAAGACAGGGGTTACTCTACCTCCAGTACAGTAGATGGCGCTCTGCCAACACACAACTGGTCAGAATAAGGCTTTTTCTTCTGGTTCCGAAATCACAAAAACATGGGGTACATCCCATGTCCCTCATTTCATAACTCCTCGACTCCTAGGTCCTTGGCTGAAACGGTAGTGGTTCTGTCCCTCCTCCGTCGAGGCCATCTCAAAGCCCTTATTTCTACGCCGAGGAGCGAGCATCAAGGAGGGCTCATTAGGATCTATAGGCGAGGAAACACGAGAGCAGCCTTCCTGGAAGCCGTGTAGCTGAAAGGGTTGCTTACTCCACCCAAACCGCTGACGAATTCATGTGACGCTTCAGAGGAAAGGATGTCTCATCCCTCTTAAACACATTTGCTCGTTTGCTCTTCCCTCCTCCTCCTTCCAAATTGCAATTTAAGGAAAGTGAGATGCACTGAACTAAAGTGGGGAGAACTTTGTTTCCTAGTTTGTCCAGAAATAGGTCTTTTTGATAGAACTTGCCATGGAGAAGTCCTCAGTGGTTTTAAAGGTGTAGGCTTGTGTTGTTGCTCTTGTTTTTGGCGCTGTTGCTTACAACTGCTCTTTTCTATTTCTAGGTCAACAGCCACTGCAGCGCAGTAGGGAGGGGCAGTTATAACCTAAAGAGCATGCACAGACGCATAACCCAATCCTACCCTGGTTAAGGTGTACACATGCACGAATACCCCGGGTACTAAAGGAGTTATCTAGGTCTTTTAACCAGGGTATGAGAACTCCACATCAGCTTTTGTAACGTGAACACATAGCGCCATAGAACGATAAAATCCGAGCTGCCGTTGCTGGTTGTATTTAGCTGCTACAGAGCTCCGGGATGCCGGCTACCAGCGGTAGTTGTTAAGGCGGCAATAGAATAGAATACAATTTATTGTCCCCGAGGGGAAATGGAGTTTAGCCAGAAAAAGTGAGCATCATGCAGCGATGACAGTTAAGTGTAAGTACCAAAACGACCAAAAGTTCAGGAAAGTATGGACATTGTAAAATGATAGTTAGCAGTTTATCCTTTAGTCTTCTTTACTCTGAAGTCCCGATGCAAGTAACAAATGAGCAGTGACACACACGTTTTGGGTGCTACTGTATATATCACAGTATATGCGCAGGCGCATTCTTACTACCGTATATGACAGACATTACTTTTCGCTCGTCGAAATTAAAGACAAAATGTAGTGGTGAGTTGTCAATTTTGTGCTCGTGAAAAGAACCTATCCACATCTAAGAATAGCAATTCAAATCTTATGAAGCACCTGTTGAAGCAACACGCTTCAACACGGCTAGTAGCGAAAGAGCCCCGCCCTACGGATGCTGAAGGCGCCACGCCATGCAAACAACCAAAGCTAGATTTTACACGGACTGCAGTGCAGCCGATAAGCCAGGCAGAGCTGAATACATTGATTGCTAGGTATACTGTAGGCCAATCGCTTTTATTTCATTGGGCCTAATGTGGTAAAAAAAAAACTGTTAAATGATTATTTTGTTTCAAGTATTAAAAGGGACTTTTGTACTACTGCTTGATCTGAAGGCCTGTTGCCCTGTTGATTACAATAAAAAGTATGTTTATTGTGTATGACTGTTCAGTGCTGTTCATATTTACATTGAAAAAGACATAAAAGTAACTTAAAAGTTACTTTCCCTAGTAACTAATTACTTTTGATATACAGTAATTGGTAAAGTAATTCAATTACTTTTAAAAGAAGTAACTAGTAACTGTAACTAAATTACTAATTTTCAGTAACTTGCCCAACACTGGTTAACACACAGAGGAACGAACGAGGGCTTCCTGGGTGAAAGTATTTTGTTTTCGCCGCCAAGTGAACTCAGCTCTCCGCCTTGAAAGCGTTGTGTTTTATGTTGACACCACGTTGTCCTATTTCATTTTGAGATTATTTTCCATTAAATATTGAAGTTCATAAATAAGTGTTTTGGCATGGCTGGCGGAGTGGCCCTATATCCATAGTATTGGAAGGAGGCTTTAATTCTTGCATCTTTTGTTTTGTTGTGCATTAGAGTGCGGATCGGGTCGCTTATAACCGAACCCGACCCGAGCCCTACAGGCATTAAGATATTTATGTCCGAGCCCGACCCGAGCCCGACACAGTTAAAATCTTGTTTTCTTCTCATACTAATGACACATGTAGGTTTATTTGTGTGGAAAGATTTTATTAAGCAACTGTAGGAAGGCATTCGGAAATGTCAACAGATGAGCGCATCAGCGCACACGGGGCAACAAGCGCACATTAACACAGACGCGCACCTGCATAATAAGCTGTTTTAAATTTAAGATGTTCAATGCCTTATCTCGCTGATGTGACTGAGCCTGACCCGAACCCGAACATCATTTCTAAATATCTGTCTAAACTTGGTTTGGGTGTCCATCCTATATTCAGTCCTTCCAGGAATTTTTTTTGTGTGATTATTGCAGGCAACAATCCTCGATTATGCGGCACATTTTCTTAAAAAATGCGATGGAATATGTGGGATATTTATGCAGTTTTATACAATGAAATTGCGGGAACTTGCAAAAACTGCAGTTTGATGAAAAAGAGAAAAAAAAAAGATTCCCCCAACACCCTGCTTTTCGATGATGTTCACGTCGCATAATTACGTCACTTGATAAGGTTCCCATGGCAACAGGGGAAAATGGCTGCTCTTGTGTGAAGTAAACGCAACATTTTTCAACTTTCTGCTAAAATATATTATGGGACTTTTTTGGGGATTATGAAATCATGCAAGCCCCGCATATTTAGCGCAGAAATTGGCAATTTATGCGGCGAAAGTGTGGCGTATTTGAAAAAATGCGGCCCCCGCATCAATGTGCGGACGTTGGCTGATTATGCATTGAATTATGCGATCGCATAATCGCGTTTTTCTGGAGGGACTGTCTATTGTGCATGATCAAAAAACATCCCCAGCCCCTCTGCTTTTTTTCAAAAATCACACCCAGCATATTCTTTGTAAAGAAAAAAGTTCCCTTTGTCCCGGTCCATCCTTACCTTCCTACAGATAGTTGAGAGCCAGGCTCGGTGCGAGCTCCCTGGCAGAGCAAGGCAGGCCAGGGGCGGGGAAGCGTTGTGGGTGTTCTGCAGCGTCTGGGCTGGACCAGGCTAGCGCTGTCTGTGGCTCAGCGGGCGGGTGAGTGTTGTGTAACCCAAAGCTGTGGTTGGATTTTTTTCCCACATGAGCTGTCAACTGGCTTCATGGCACACACACACAGAGAGAGAGAGAGAGAGAGAGAGAGAGAGAGAGAGAGAGAGAGAGAGAGAGAGAGAAAGAAGACAGGCAAGTGAGAACAATAATTAATTCAATTAACTCCCACAGTGACAGTTTTTCTTCATGAGGAAATGATAAATAAGGTATTTTATTAAACTCAAATCAGAGAGAACTATGAGATTGTTGTGTTTGTATTGTAAGACTGCTGCTGTCCACAGCCTCTTTCTGTTTGGCTCAGTAATAAACTAAACTAAGCCTTGTGAAAAAAGTCCCCCTCTACAGTACAAACATAAATATAAAAACAACAAAAAGTAGATTGTGTGCCCGAGAAGCACTGTTTCATGAAGTGTAAACTTGAATGACTTACATCAATTTGATGCTACTTAGTGTAATATGCCCTATAAAGATTTTTATGTCCCTCGTAAAAAAAAATAAAGTGCTCCTGTAAATTAGAAGGTGTTCAGTTGGATTTACCTTCCATTACACAAATTTGCGTAGGGTGTTGGAGAGAAAGGTGGTTGAGCGAGACCGGGGGATGTAATTGAGTCGAAAAGTATTGCTTTTTAAAATCTCGGTGTGAGTAAACACAATTGTGTAGACGCAGATTTTTACGTGCAACCAGTCCTTTCTCCACCTATTTCCCTCACACAAGCACACAGGCAGGGGGAGGTTGTACAGTGTGAGGAGAGTAGCACAGGGGGTAATTTAAAGCTGAATTAGGACCTTTTATACTTATGCCATATTGTCAACACGGCCCGTAAAACCTCCCCCTCCACTCTCCCCCCCCCCCCCTTCTCTGCCATTCTCCCTTCAGTTCCATTTTATTTGTTCTAATTCCAGGGACCCGCTGGGTCTTGCCTGGATTTGGAGAGTGCTTGGTTTCAAAGGGTAATTGACACCTTACCTGTAATTTCATGGTTTCACTCCACCTGCCTTTGATGTCTGGGTCTCGGATGGGGCCAGGATGCGGAGGGGAAGAGACAGTGGCGGTGTGCTGCGGCATGCTCTGCTGCCGCGAGTCTCTTCCAAGCCCGCCCGAGTGCTTTTTCTGAACATGAACGACGTCTCATGCGAACCCAGGTTATTAAAGAAGAAGGAGGGCAGGGAGGAGGGGGGGGGACGGTCCAAGGGCAGCTGAGAAGCTTTTCTTGTGGTGACAAATAGGCCCATAGAGTTGTCAAGACTGACTAAGAGACAGAGGGATCAGAGATGAGTCAGGGGGCAGAGATGATGACATCTCCAATTTGACTACATCACATGAAAAAAAAAGGGGGGGAGAGTCAAAGATGAACTTTTCTGGAATTTAGAAACAATTAGATGCACTGGAGTTTTTCTTTGATCCGCAATCCATGACTGTTGGAATATCCCGAGTGAGGCTGTTGAGTCAGTATTATCCTGTACATCACCGGTATGAAATATTCTAAACTCAAGGTTCACTCACTAGCTTTTTGTCCTGAGCTTTTGAGCTTCTCATACCTGCATACTTCAGCTATGGGGGATCTCAACCCCTAGGTCAGGTAATGACACTTGTTGTATTCACTGTAGAATGAGTGCAGCGTCTTTTTTCCCCCCCGCTGAAGAATAAGCAATATGGTTGAAAGCTCTGGAGCAAAGCTAGTAAGTGAACTTTAAGTTAAGATTATTTTAGCACAGTTATGTAAGCCAAGAATGAGCCTCAATGGAGCCCTGTCTCCTGAAAAATGACGTTCTTGAACGACTAAAATGCATTCTTAATTACGTTTCGAGGGAAATGTATTATACCCTGGATTACGTTTGTGTTTGACCTATGAATATGGTTTCTAAACAAAGACTGTGTTCAGAATTTGCGTAGGGAGGACGTTGTGGTGGATAGATGGGTTAAACAAACACAAGACTAACTCAGGAGATCGCTGTTTGTGTCCCTGTGTCAAACCCAAAGTGAGTTAATTTATGTAACTACTTACGTCACATACTTAACATACTTATTTATGTACAGTTAAAAGGAGCTGTACTCGACATTCAGAACATTAACATAGCAGCAAAAATATGTAATGTAATTATGTAAGGATACAAACGTATGGGCGTGCTTATTTGTGCACGTGGCCGTGAAAAAGGCAATCCCAGCCCGCTGTTTTGTCAGTATTTTGAGTACAGTCCCTTTAATTTACATAAAAAATTTACAAATTTGAATCCAAACAATTTTCTAAACTTAACCGAGAAGTTATTTTTTCAATTCAAAACGCAGCCACCTGTTTCAAACCTTGACTGTTTCACAACCTGCACCTGTTGCCGGTACGACAGCGTGTAATCTTGAAGGAAATGAAGGCTAATTCAGTTTTTTTGGACGGGACATTATTAGGAACGTTAGGAGACAGGGCTGATGATGCCCTTTAAAGGTCCCATGACATGGTGCTCTTTGGATGCTTTTTATATAGACCTTAGTGGTCCCCTAATACTGTATCTGAAGTCTCTTTTATATAGACCTTAGTGGTCCCCTAATACTGTATCTAAAGTCTCTTTTATATAGACCTTAGTGGTCCCCTAATACTGTATCTGAAGTCTCTTTTATATAGACCTTAGTGGTCCCCTAATACTGTATCTGAAGTCTCTTTTATATAGACCTTAGTGGTCCCCTAATACTGTATCTGAAGTCTCTTTTATATAGACCTTAGTGGTCCCCTAATACTGTATCTGAAGTCTCTTTTATATAGAGTCTCTTTTATATAGACCTTAGTGGTCCCCTAATACTGTATCTGAAGTCTCTTTTATATAGACCTTAGTGGTCCCCTAATACTGTATCTGAAGTCTCTTTTATATAGACCTTAGTGGTCCCCTAATACTGTATCTGAAGTCTCTTTTATATAGACCTTAGTGGTCCCCTAATACTGTATCTGAAGTCTCTTTTATATAGGCCTTATTGGTCCCCTAATACTGTATCTGAAGTCTCTTTTATATAGACCTTAGTGGTCCCCTAATACTGTATCTGAAGTCCCTTTTATATAGACCTTAGTGGTCCCCTAATACTGTATCGGAAGTCCCTTTTATATAGACCTTACTGGTCCCCTAATACCGTATCTGAAGTCTCTTTTATATAGACCTTAGTGGTCCCCTAATACTGTATCTGAAGTCTGTTTTATATAGACCTTAGTGGTCCCCTAATACTGTATCTGAAGTCTCTTTCCCGAAATTCAGCCTTGGTGCAGAATTACAGCCACTAGCGCCAGTCCCACAATGAGCTTTCCTTAGGATGTGCCATTTCTGTGTAGAGTAGAGATGCCCCTTTGCATGGGGTGAGGGGAAGGTTACCTGCAGATCCAGGCGAGCAGCAGTGAGCGATGAGAGGGGAGTGACAACCAAAATTGCACTTGTGCAACCATGAATCATTACAAACAACCCTTTAAGAGGCACCCCTCACTGTAATTACCTCCCCTGAGATGCTCTATTACGGGCTACTTTATTACCTTCTATTACTCTGCTGTGCCTGCCTTGGCACATGTAGACCTCACACTGACTAACAAAGCTTGGCAGGTGAATCTACAAGACTGCTCTTCTGTTTGAGTGCAAAGATAGACAGAAAAAAAGAGCAGCGTTTCAAAGGAGGATTACGTAATCTGTGACTTGTTGATCCCCCAACAACACTGACAAACTACGGTTTACAGCAGCCTGGGGATGACACAAATAGTCAAATCACATTTTAATAATGGACACAAACAAATGAGCTGATTTGAGCCCATAGGTGTTTTTTTAATGTTTATAGAACATTTATTTATACAGGTAATCTCATTGAGACTCAGGGGGCCCTTTTTTAACAATGTAAGCGTGCGGGGTGAAGCGCATAGCGCAGGTGCGTTTGGGGCGTGTCCAAATCCACTTTTGCTAGTTTGAGGGTGGAAAAAAGGGTTCAAAAGGGTTGTACTTAGTGTCTTCATTAATTCATAGGTGTGTTTTGGGAGTAATATGCAATAAACCAATCAGAGTGTCATCTCCCATTCCCTTTAAAAGCCAGGCGTGTTTGGACCTTGGTCCATTGCTATTATGATGGAGGATTTGCACCGTAATATTTTTATTTGTAATATTTTGCATGTTTGTGTGCTGCTGCGCTTCCATGTGTGTGTAACAAGCATAGTGCGTGCGCTCTGTGCACGAGCCTAGGAGCATTTTACTAATTGCAAAAGAATGCACCTGAACACACCTCCCTGTAAGACCAGCACGCCCATGGGCGCACAGATGGGTGCAGGTGCATTTGCTATTTAAATGACGCGGGCACTGGATGGGAAATTGACAACCGAGTCGGTCTTCAACTTGCGTCGGGCTTTGCGCTGCGCCGGGTGCAAGATAGGGCCCAGGGTCTCAGTCTCTAGAGGGACCTGTTTGGGACAATACACAACATCAGTTAGACAGACAAACATTTTACAATAGTATACACAATATTTAATATGTACAATATTTAAAGTTTCTCAACACCCACACAGGTGTTTTCAGTTAATCTGGCTGATTGGACCTCTTCCCAGGTCTCCGTGGGTGTGTATATATTGATTAATTGACATCTTCCTGAGTCTCCTGTTAGCTTTGTTGCCCCTGTAAGGGCAGGACAAATGAACGGTTTATCATTGTTATAGTGTGCTCCATTTGTACTCAGAACTCGGATTTTCCGAGGTCAAAGTCAGAAACACCCTGACCTCAGATTTCCATGCTCGGAACTCGGACAACCACCGAGTACACCTCAAAATCCAACATGGCTGCTCCGTGCATCAACAGCAGTGAAAGCTGTATTAACATACAGTTATCAGCACTTCTGTCTTATTTGTGTCTCACTAAATCAGCGCTGTCTGTCTTCTATCTGTGGACATGTTGCTATAGTGTTTGTATGCACACTAAAAACAATGTAATGCGTTGTCATAAACTGATATTGCTTACAATGGCTAACCTGGATAGAGCTAATGAAAACAATGAAAGTCAGACTTGTAAATGGAACGCATTCAACTCGGGTATGACGCCATTCTGCGCTCCTGCTTCCTAGTTCAGAGGTAAATGGAACACCCTATTATTGGTAGAAAAGATTTGTGACCTAATAAATTCCCATCTAAAGCCTGCTTCACACAGGACGATTTTAAAATGGTTGGCCGATTTTCCAATCCTGAGAGACCCCACACACGGCAATAAAAAAACACGGGTCTAACAGTTTTGGTCGTACAGTGTGTGGTGCGCAGCACACGGCAAAATCAACTCATCACACACAAACCAATTTGACTCCCGAGCATTCCCAGGTCAGACGGGAAATCTCGCAAAACGTGATCAAACGTGACTTCAGAGTAAACAATCATTGCGGACGAAGAAGATGCAGTGGCGATAGTTTGTAGTTGTAGAAAAAAAACGTTATCAAAAGAAAAGGCGATGGTCAAAGAAGACAACGCGAGCATGGACTATACTTACTACATCATGATATGGAGGTGATTAGTTTTTTCTCATAGAAATGTCGTTACGTATTACACAGATTAATTACCGTTGAAATCAAAGTTAATATATTTGTTTCCATGTACTCTGGTGGACTGCAGTTGTGGATGTAGTTATGCCCATCGACTATTTATTTTACACAGGCTGCGTGCTCGTTTGTCCCCGGGGGACACTGCACACACAAGGAGAAATCCGGCCAAAAAAATCCAACATGTTGGATATCCCCGATTTGAGATCGGAGCTGTCCCAACGTCCTTCCGAGCACAAAAGCAGTCTTAACACAG